>NW_024090980.1:0-25129 GCF_014356525.2 Nilaparvata lugens | reverse complement strand
AACAATCGATGTGTCTGTGTGTGCGGGGCTATATTCATACATTGTTATAGTATTAGTAGTTAAAGAAATGAATGAGACTCAATGTAGTGAAAAATTTCCGTCTTTGACACAATTATGATTGGCGTGTTCAAATTTTTCAAAAGATTTTCAACACCTCAACCTCTTCCCAATCTCAACACTTATTATCAGTATTGAACTTAGCATGATCTCCATTCTTCTCAAATGATTGATTGAGGGTTTTTTGGTAACATATCACTGTGAAATATATCAATCGAAATCAATCACAACAAAGCTACTGAGGAGGTGATATATATTATTTGTATGCATTTATCTATTATTTTATTCATATTTTTAAAGAGAAACACTGATTGGAGAGAAAAACTAAGGATACTCCTTGTTCTATTTCTTTTCCAAATTTAGATAACACTTTAAAAGTCAAAAATAGGGTTATGATTCACTTTACTGAAAATTTAGTCCATTTTCACTCAAAAACAACGAAAACTAAAATTTTAAATTTTGACGGTTGAAAACAGAATAAAAAAAACAAAAATATTACACTCAAATCACCATTAATTGGAAAATTTTTGAGTAATTTTACAATATTTAGAGCCAGAAAAAACACAACTCACTTTTAGGGCCGTTTGCACGGTCAAAGCTAAATGTATATTTAAATATACATTTTTCGATTGAGGATGATTTACATGGGTCCCACACTTGTGCTAGAATATTTGAAGGGAGAATGATGAGAGAAGAATTGATTGCTACAGTTCTAGGTGAGTTCCAAACAACAAAAAGAGTTTTGGGACATATAACTTACAGTCGAGTTGATAATGAATTCAAATATTTATTTTTTGTCCAAGCTTCAAGCCACTATTTTTATCCTGTTGAATGTAGTAGGCTACTGCAATTAAAACCTATATGAACAACAGAATAAAGATTTGAAGAAATTTGAAAAATCAGCTTACAAGAACAGCTAGACAGCATGAAACAAACAACTTCAACAAAACAGTGAAGAAAAAAACTTGCTTAGAAGGAATGAATAGTGAGAGTAGTTTCCAGGCTGAAGGGTCAGTCGACGTAGTTCCAATTTCTGTTGTAAGATAGCGCCTCTTGTCTGATGTCCACTCTACAAAAGAAACAGCCTTTTGAGTGCTTATCTTCTATTGCGACTTTTTCTTCACTTTTATCTTTTTCTTGTTCATGTATGTTTTCCACTTCTTCTTCTTCTTCTTCTTCTCTTCTTCTTCTTCTTCTTCTTCTTCTCTTCTCTTCTTCTTCTTCTTCTTCTTCGTCTTCTTCTTCTTCTTCTTCTTCTTCTTCTTCTTCTTCTTCTTCTCTTCTTCTTCTTCTTCTTCTTCTTCTCTTCTCTTCTTCTTCTTCTTCTCTTCTTCTTCTTCTTCTTCGTCTTCTTCTTCTCTTCTTCTTCTTCTTCTTCTTCTTCTTCTTCTTCTTCTTCTTCTTCTTCTTCTTCTTCTTCTCTTTTTCTTCTTCTTCTTCTTCTTCTTCTTCTTCTTCTTCTTCTTCTTCTTCTTCTTCTTCGTCTTTTCTTCATCATCTTCTTCTCTCATTTCACTCTCTTCTTCTTCTCCTTCCATTATTCTTGACTATTCCTCACCTTGTTCTTCTTCTTTTCCTTCTTCTTCTTCTTTATCTCTTCCACCTCCTTGCATCTCCAGCATTTCTTTTTCTCCTTCAGTCGTTCTTCTTCGATCTTCGATTCTATCTTTCTCCTTCTTTTTGGGAATTTAATGGGAAGGGTATTCTTGAATATCCTCCGAGAATGGACAATATTGGAGTTCAAATCTCACCGCCTTATATAAAATCATTTCAGTATTCACCTCATCACGGTATGCTTCAAATTTTCAAAATCACTTTTAGTTCATAAGGATTGTCTTGGTTTTATAAAATCAACTATATTTTATTCGTCAAAAAATTATAAATTTTCCAGAGATTAAATATAATTTAATTTTGTAGTCATCAATTTTTATTCACTCAAGAAAGTAAGTTCTAATTTGTTCTATAATATCAGACGAATAATTTTGATATATTATAGTATAGTTATACCATAGAGAAACGATAGAATAAGTAGATATCCCATGGTTTAAGGCGTTTATGTCGCATCTTTTACTGTTATCCCAAGCCGATAGTTCACGTAGTTCTTTCCTATGCAGCTGTGTGACGCTGATAGTCTCTCAAATTGTGCCGTGCCGTTCATACACTATTCACCCCAACAAAACAGTAAAAATTGACAATAATCGACATTAATTGGAAAATTTTTGAGTAATTTTACAAAATCTAGAGCCAGAAAAAACACAACTCACTTTTAGGGCCGTTTGCACAGTCAAAGCTAAATGTATATTTAAATATACATTTTTCGATTGAGGATGATTCACATGGGTCCCACACTTGTGCTAGAATATTGAAGGGAGAATGATGAGAGAAGAATTGATTGCTACAGTTCTAGGTGAGTTCCAAACAACAAAAAGAGTTTTGGGACATACAACTGTCAGTCGAGTTGATAATGAATTCAAATATTTATTTTTTGTCCAAGCTTCAAGCTACTATTTTTATCCTGTTGAATGTAGTAGGCTACTGCAATTAAAAACAACATGAACAACAGAATAAAGATTTGAAGAAATTTGAAAAATCAGCTTACAAGAACAGCTAGACAGGATGAAATAACTTCAACAAAATCGTGAAGAAAAGAAACTTGCTAAGTGAAGAAATGAATAGTCAGAGTAGTTTCCAGGCTGAAGGGTCAGTCGACGTAGTTCCAATTTCTGTTGTAAGATAGCGCCTCTTGTCTGATGTCCACTCTACAAAAGAAACAGCCTTTTGAGTGCTTATCTTCTATTGCGACTTTTTCTTCACTTTTATCTTTTCTTGTTCATGTATGTTTTCCACTTCTTCTTCTTCTTCTTCTCTTCTTCTTCTCTTCTTCTTCTTCTTCTTCTCTTCTTCTTCTTCGTCTTCTTCTTCTTCTCCCGCTTCTTCTTCTTCTTCTTTTTCTTCTTCTTCTTCTTCTTCGTCGTCTTCTTCTTCTTCTTCTTCTTCTTCTTCTTCTTCTTCTTCTTCCTCTTCTTCTTCTTCGTCTTCTTCTTCTTCTCTTCTTCTTCTTCTTCTTCTTCTTCTTCTTCTTCTTCTTCTTCGTCTTTTTCTTCATCATCTTCTTCTCTCATTTCACTCTCTTCTTCTTCTCCTTCCATTATTCTTGACTATTCCTCACCTTGTTCTTCTTCTTTTTCTTTTTCTTCTTTATCTCTTCCACCTCCTTGCATCTCCAGCATTTCTTTTTCTCCTTCAGTCGTTCCTTCTTCGATCTTCGATTCTATCTTTCTCCTTCATTTTTGGGAATTTAATGGGAAGGGTATTCTTGAATATCCTCCGAGAATGGACAATATTGGAGTTCAAATCTCACCGCCTTATATAAAATCATTACAGTATACACCTCATTACGGCATGCTTCATATTTTTTTCAAAATCACTTTTAGTCCATGAGAATTGTTCTGGTTTTATAAAATCAACTATATTTTATTCGTCAAAAAATTATAAATTTTTCAAAGATTAAATATAATTGAATTTTGTAGTCATCAATTTTTATTCACTGAAGAAAGTAAGTTCGAATTTGTTTTATAATTACGGACGAATAATTTTGATATTAATTTATAGTATAGTTATACCATAGAGAAACGATAGCATAAGTAGATATCCCATGGTTTAAGGCGTTTATGTCGCATCTTTTACTGTTATCCCAAGCCGATAGTTCATGTAGTTCTTTCCTATGCAGCTGTGTGACGCTGATAGTCTCTCAAATTGTGCCGTTCATACACTATCACCCCAACAAAACAGTAAAAATTGACAATAATCGACAGTAATCGGCTTGAGATAACAGTAAAAGTTAGGACATAAATTCCCTATACCATGGGATATCTACTTAGGCTATTGTTTCTCTATGGTTATACATAATGTAGTTATGCCTAATTTAGTTATTTATTTATTTATTCGTGGATAAAATCACAAATCATATAAATATGATTAGGAAGGAACAACAGGCTTGGCCCAAATCTATTCCATTCCCAAATTTTGATAAATTAATAAAATGCCCAAAAAATAGGTTATGTTTCTACTATAAAACGTTTAAGTTCAATTTATTATACACACGCATAAAGAATAATATTGCTAATTTATAATATTTTTCTTCTCCTTTTCCTATCACTTCTTCTTCTCCTTTTCTCAACTTTTTCTCTCCTTCTCTTCTTCTTTTTCCAGGTCATCTTCATCTCATTCATCCTCTTCTTCTCCTCCCTTCACCTCTGCACTCGTTTTATTTCTTTTCTGCTCTTTCTGTCCTGTGAGTTGTAAGAGAGAGAAGTATTGAGACGAAATGGAAAGTTATCGTACTCTACGATTCACTCACTAAATGAATCTTCAACGTTACGACCCTCTCAACTTCTGTTCAAACCACTACTGGATCAATCTCCACTTCGTTTTCTCCAATTCCAACGATATACTAGAGTTCTTATACTTCAACTTCTTATACTAGTAGTTCTGTGAACAGTAGATCTCACGCAGTATTCTCATCCACAAGTACCTGATTCAAAACTATGGACCTTATGGAAATACAGCAATAGACTGGCTTCTCCACACAACATCTGTGTAATCACTTGTCAGCTGATTTATGATGAATAATTCTATAATCTGATTTTTACTCTAATATTGGCGTATGAATGGGGCTCCTTTTTCCTTTTATATTATCCTTGGAATGCAAAATTTCCAAAAACCTTGTATATACGTCGACGCGCAATTAAAAAAGGAACGAACATACCTATCAAATTTCATGAAAATCTATTACCGCGTTTCGCCGTGAATGCGCAACATAAAAACATATAAACATTTGAACATTTAAACATTCAAACATTTAAACATTAAGAGAAATGCCAAAAGGTCGACTTGAATCTTAGACCTGACTTCGCTCGGTCAAATATAGATCGATGGTTCCCCCACACCAAGCTGATTTGGAATGAGCAGTTAAAAGCGAGATAGATATTGTGACTGGTGTAAGATGATATTTCGTATCAAATAGTATTATATTTGAACTCAAATTCCAAAAACAGATTCATTTTCAAAACAAAAATCATTTTTATAAGAAAAATAGTCTTGTTCTTCTTTTTCTCGTACTTCCACTTGTCCTTGTTCTTCCCCTTCTCATTGTTTTCTTATTCTACTTTCCTTCTTCTCATTCATCTCTACTTCTTCTTACTTCTTCTTCTTCTTCTTCTTCTTAGTCTCTTTCTTCTTCTTCTTCTTCTTCTTCTTCTTCTTCTTCTCCTCTTCTTCTTCTTCTTCTCCTCCCACTTTTTCGTATCTCCATGTATGTTATCACCCTTCCTCTTCTCTTTTTGATCTTCTCCTTCACTACTCCTCATAATTATTATCCTCCTCCCACTTCTTTTTTATCACGTCCACTTTTTTCCACGTTTTTCTTCTCTGCTCTCTCTTCATCATGCTCCTTCTCCTTTTGATCAGGTCTGCTTCTTTTTCTGCTGCTACTTCTCCTTTTTGCTTCTCTTCTTCTATGCTCCTCTTCTCCTTCTCTCCTTCTTCTTCTTCTTCTTCTCCTTCTTCTCCTTTCTCTCCTTCTTCTTCTTCTTCTTCTTCTCCTTCTCATCCTCCTTCTTCTTCCTCTTCTTCTTTTCTTCTTCTTCTTCTTCCTCTTCTCCTTTTCATCTTCTTCTCCCACTACTCCCAATAATTCTCCTCTTCCCACTTCTTCTTCATCTCGCCCACCTGCTTTTTCTCCCTTTGCCTTTTCCTCTTCATCTGCCCATTCTCCTTTGCTTTTTTCTGCTTCTTCTGCTGCTCCTTCTTTTTCTGATTTTTATTTTCTTCTGCTTTTTCTCCTTCTTCTTTTGCTTCTTCTTCGTTCTCGCCTCATTCTTCAACTCCTTTCTTTTTCAGCTCTCTTTTCCCTCCCGTCTTCCAATCTTTGCATCTACACCACCTCCTTTTTCCTATTCTGATATGCGCTGTGAACGAACAGTCGTGAATTGATCAACATCAATAACAGCAATCCTGCAATTCTGCAAGTACAGAGGCTGGCGTAAAGGTGGAAGATGATCTATGGTCAAGTTTATGGCTTGCCGCCTCATTTTTTCTTCCAAGAAACGATTTCTGTCTCTTTTTTGTTGCTCAGTTGTTGTTCTGTTGCACTTTGCCTGCAGTTAATGTTGCAAAATGTGAGCGCTAGCGGTGTTGATCTGCGCATTACCCACCTGAATTATGCACTTGAAATGTCTGTTTTCAGGGTTTGTCAGGCAATAATGTGTCGATTTGAAATGCAAACGAGATTTGTGGATTGGAGAATCCTGAATCCTGGAAGTAAGATAATTGGAATGAGATGGAATGCGCGAATGTGATTTTAGAATTTAGAAATTAGAATTGATTACATTGTGTAGTCAGGCAAACCAGTATATTGATGAATGTATAAACTTGCATTGCGTGTGATTATTGTATTTATAAATATATACTATATTCATTCAATAGAGATTATATTTCTTAGATTCTTTATCTGTTATATCTCTTCTATTTCGTATCTTTAACTGATTTTGAGGTGGATTTTCCTTATTGGCAGCTTTAATAAATGGAAAATTGATTCAATATAGATTTCATATCTCTGAGCTTTTGTTAAAACTCAAAATGTTATTACTGGGCCAAGCAATAAGAAAAATCTGATAACTCTGTGGGTTGTTAATTTCAATGTGAATTTGGAACAATGACCCAATTATTACAGTTTTTATATAGTGGAGGACTATTGCTCTACAAATAAAGAGCTTAAGCCTATTTTTAGTCTATTTATAGGCTTAAGCTGCGTTTACACCAAATTTATTAAGAAAATGTTTATTTTTTCGTCCTTATAGATTCAATTATTTCAAACGGAACTTTACAAACACATATATGCACATGATAAGCTATGCATATGATGTGTATGATAAGTTATATGCAATCTAATAGAATCTATAAGGACGGAAGAATAAACATTTGTTTTAATAACTTTGGTGTAAACGCAGCTTTACATTACATATAATAATAATTGCATTGAATATGAAACTCAAGAAACTCTTCACTATATACATATTAAAATGTAACATATTAAATCTGGGTAGATGAAAAGCCCTAACAGAAATAGTAATAGGTCTAAAAATAAAGTAATTGGCTAATATCGCCAAGCAGATAATAAACAAGATAAGATAGCATCAGCTTGTTCTGGCTAAATGGTACAAGAACTTAAAAAGGATTTGAAGGAAGTTTATTACTCATAAATAGATTATTTATAAAATATTTGAAGATTGAGGTTAGGTAGATGTATTCACGGATCGGTGACCTAGAGATCGATCAAACCGAAGAACGTAGAATCTGACCAAAACCCCTTGGCAGAGCTTTATTGCATTCGGATGGTGTGCAATGTGAAAAAACACCCGTCCACGTGGCTAATTATTAGTTAGCATGGAATTAATATTAATATATAGAATATTAACTAGCATGCAAAGAGCATAAATAAAAAACCAATAAAAATAATTTAATGTATTCAGGAAATAAGAGTTACCAGGCGCATGAATACCTAATAAAATTTGCATGCACCAATAGTAAAACGGCAGTTAATAGGCGGCAACTGTAGGCCAATTCAAAAATATTTATATATATTTATATAATTGTAGTAGATTTTGTGTAAAAATTGTGTAATCTATGTTATCAATATGGCTCGAATGCAAAGAAATTATTAATCATATAATCTAAGCAATATTTTGGCATTTTTTGTAAGATCTATTTGAATTTAATGGCGGAGGATTGAGATATTTAAATTTTATGCTAATTTGAAAGTCGGAAAGAGGATCTGTAAAACTTGAGAAGGAAGAACCAGCACTCGCCAGCCAGATGCCACCATAAGAGGACCCCAAATATTTTAGAGCGAAGTACCTTATTAATAATTTTGTAAAAGTTAAAGTTAAAGTAAATTATTAAATTTCTTAAAAGACTTCGTGATGCTATTGTGAAGCAGAAGTCATTTTTCATTTTTAATTAAATTTATAACCCCCTGGAGGAGACGATTCCGGCTACCATATTCCCGGACCGCATGGAGTTGGATCGACATCGGCGGCTTACAAGAAGATTTTCGACACGTGAGTGATTAAATTTGAATTAGTGATGGGCGCCCTAGTGCTTCGAATAATCTGATGATCAAAGCTAGCTCGCCGAAAGGGTTATTATAAATTGAGAAATTAATAAGAGTAATACTTGCGCAAGTAAAAATTAGTATTAAAGGTATTAATTGAAAGAAAAATATAGATCAATATTTTAGAAATTCTATTTAATCAAAGAAGTACGAAATCTAGGCTATCAAACGTATGCATACAATATTTAATTTTTTGCAATACAATTTGCGATAATTTATCATAGTTCTAATTCACTAGATGAATGGCTCTACCTATTCCGTCAGGTGCCGAATCTTGCACCCTGAGATAAAAATATATATTCGATACAAAGAAATCTACTAAATACTAGAGATTTTATATATATATATATTTGGATTATTAGTGGCTAATTTATCAAGCTGATCTTAGAGCACATATTTTGATTGAATTATCCAAGTCGACAAGTATTAGCAAGTGCATGTCGCAGCTACATGCAAAAGAATGCATATGATTTTAAGATAAAGGCACATGGTAATGATTCGTGCCATAAATCTAGAATATAAAGTTTAGCCTGTGATATTTTGCTGATATAAAATTATTGTTCTATTTTTATATTATATTTTTTATCGCTCTATATATATTTTTTGCCTCGATTGATCTTTGCATTATTTGTGTAATATATGTGTGAAATTTTCATGGTGTGCAATTTATTTTTATTCCTCACTCTATAGTATAAGTATCATTTTTATATATATTTATTATTATTGAATTACAAGAGTTATAGGAGAAGCCCATATCTAGGCCTATCAAGATTTTTTAAGACTGAATACTATTAGAAAACCACGACCTAATTATATTAAATCTCATGCTTTACCGACTGATGCCAAGCAGGAGGCTAATCGTTATTTTAATATAAAGAATAACGTGACACAAAGACATGTCGCCCAACGTGATAGGCCACGGATACGACACAAAGACATGTCGTACCAACGTGGGACTGATGATGAGAGCCAAGCTCATTGAATAATTATTGAAATTAGGTCAATAACCATATTGAAAATTATAGATAACTTATACGAGTTGTGAGGAAAACTGGCGAAGGAAAATTTGTATTACTTTTTGGGGAATCAATAGCTTTAAATAGAGAGAAATTATATGTTTTAAGAAAATTTTATATTATTAGTACTGTAAAAAATATATTTTATAGAGAGAGATTATATTTTATGGGCCTAAACTGCTAGTCAGAAATCAATGAATAGTATTATATATTATAAGAGCTTAAGTAATAAATAGGTTACCTGGCTTGTAATGTCCATAGGCCTATCCTCATTTGTGTCCTTATTAATGCCTTGTTGGCCAAAACTTTCACTTTTTTAACAAACACTTGACACTTAATCCATTTTTAAAATATGAGTCTCTTTTCGTCCACGCAAAGTAAGGTAGCAGACACACTGCAGACGGCGATAGTAGCGGAGATCGACGCTGAGGGGGGCGCGATGGAGTCCAACGCCCAGATATCTCAATCACCGCCAAGAATCCTGTGAACAGTAATAAACCGTTAAATGTCTCCCAAGAAGCAATAAGGGGGTTATAGTAGAGGGGATGATCAAGTCATTTTCTAATAGTTTAGAAAAAACAATGACCACAGTAATGAAGAACTTAAAGGCGGAAATGAAGGAAATGCGGGAATCACTGAAGGATACATCGGTAAGAATGGTAAGGAGACTGCGGAAAGAATAGATAACCTACCAGCACAAAACACTTCACAAATTCATGAATAGCTACAAACAGGAACAATAGTCAACTTATTTCCATAAATAAACAACAGAATAGTAAATCTACACAAATAGCTCACCTAAATTCTGATATAAATCAAAACAAAGTACAACTTAATTCATTGGAGACAGCCGTTGGAGAACAGCAATTATTTTCATCTGAATTAAATGCCGAAGTAGTAGATAATGAAACAGAAGCTTCTAGTCATTGGAAACAGGCCCAAGAGAAGTTGGTACAACTTGAAAGTCAAATACATCAATTTCCGCACGAGAATATAGAGCCTATTCCCATAGCAACGTTTGATTCACTACACAGTTTCAATGAATTAGGCCGTTTTGACAATACAGACCGCTATCTCCAACCTAAAGAATTATAGATCAGATAAAACTAGTTCAATCATTAACACCCACCTCTTGGAATTTTTGGCGTCTTCGTTTGACTAGTTTATTGATTGGCGAACCCCTGATGTTTTTCGGAGTAGAGCCCATGAATTTACATCATTGGATGAGTTTGTAGCTGTCTTCCTGGAACAGTATTGGAGCAGAAGTAAACAGTTGGACGTGCTAGCGGACATTATATCATGCGATTTCAACCCTAACTTAGACGGTGCATGTACCACTTTCGTCACTGCCCTACAGTTTAAAAATTCTCAATTGAGCGAGCCCATTAATGAATCGGCATTAGCAAGTATTATTTTAAAGAAGCTACCGTATCAAGTTAGAATGGCACTCGCCACACAACCCATTACTGATTGCAAACAGCTGATAAATCATTTATATGGCATACAGTCTGTGATGGCAATATCAAACCACCGTTCAGACCAGAGATACGCACAAAATCAACATAACTCAAAAAGTAATCAGTATACAGCCAAAACTATGAACCAGTATCATATGATCACTCACGATCTACTCCTCAATTTAAACGCCGCTATAATCATAATCAAAATAACAGCTGGAATAATAGAATTTTTCAGAATCGTCAAACAAACCATTATCCACAGCAAACCTATGAAAGAAAGTATTATTATGGCCGTGATCGACTTAACACAAATAATGATTACAATCAGAATAATCATAATAGAAATTATAAACCACCACCTCATCAAATTAGTACAACTTATACATTAGCACATGCAATAGGATTGAATCAACAAAAAACCCAGAACCCAGCACCCAACGACCCGCCACCAGATATACAGAAAACTACAGCTAATAAACCAGGACTATATGATACCCCCAATATCCAACCACAAAAAATTGCCGCCAAACATGCAATTAAAACACCCCGAAAGTATCAATCCCTACTAAGCATCCTGTTCCCCGCCGAAGACCCATCACCGCCGGAGAACACAAACAGCCACCAGGATCATGCTATAATTAAGGAGTTGGTGAATATGGAACAGACTAAAAATGTAACAGATCCGCGCACCGAACCTACAACCGCTTATCAAGAGACCGCCACTGCACCCGTGCATCATTCGACCCCACCAAGGTACCCCAAGGAACCCAGGATAGACACCAGGGAGGACGGCATCCAGGACAAGAGGAGCGAGCACCGCAAAGCCCGGAGACGGAAGCGCCCGAGGACACCGGACGGCCGACATCAGGACGGAGAGGACGGCATTCGGGAGAGGAGCATGCATCGTAAGGCCCGGAGGCGGAAGAAGCGACGATGGAGGCCGCATGCACGCTTCAAGAGGCCAAGGAGGATACCGGATCGTCACCAGGAGGAAGGGACCGAAGTCATGCATCCGCGGCACATACGTTTTAAAAACTATGATCGACGATGTGACCGGCAAAATGGATTGAATGAATGGATTAAAACTGGAGCTACTGATAGGACTACTATGGATTCGTGCATGGCAACAAGGAAATGGAAGATGGACTAATGAATAATGGAAGGTGGTTAAGAAGAGTGAAAGGAGTAAGGAATAATGTCAATAAAATGGAAGTACCGGGCTATTATATGTGGAAAGATTATTATTAAAGAACTAATTAGTGTTTTGATTTATTGTATTGTGTAATTACCATGTCTGTGATAATATTGAAAAGTGATGCTATTGAGGTTATAATTAAGACAATGTTATTGTTGAAAGAATTTATTAGTGTTGATTGGAAGTGTATATTTTGAATTGTTTATTATGATGATGAAGCCTATAATGAATTTAAGTGGAAAGTATCGGATGAAGTTGATTGGAAGCTTTATTATAAAGTCGTTTATTGGTGTAACTAGAATTATAAAAATTGCCACTAAAATGAAAATATTGAGACTCAACGGAATAAATAGAAATAATAAGGAAGAAACAGATTAGATCAAGGAATTGTTTTAAAAGATACACCAGATACAAGGGCTTTAAATTTGAGAAAGATAAATTAATAACAGACAGCCTCAACAATCAACAGCAATAACCTAGCCAGCCTACAACATCTACAAACAGAATGCAAGAAGATGCAAGTAAACCACGGGATTTCTATATGCTATATCACAGAATTTGAAATAAATATGATAAGAAAATCAAGGAAAACATTATTATCAAACCGATTACTGACCTTCCTTAATAAATTTAATCTTGGCATAGGACCGCATGGCAACAATCCAATGTTTAATTTCTTTCCAGCCGTTAGAAGCCTGCAATAAGGAAAAGAACAATTTTTAAATATGAAATTAAATTATATACATCAGATAAAAAAGGACACAAGCGGGGATAATAAAATTAAAATTTGTTAATTACCTTTTTAAGAGAAAAAATTGAGCAGTTAGGTTAGTTATGAAAGTCGATAGCAAATTCTGATGTAACATGTAACACTCTGAATTGTAGAACAGCGACCAGCTGACCAAAGCCAACCAAATCAAATGAATGTAATGGTCTGTTGAACATATGTTATAAAAAGAAGTACTGTACCCAAAGAGTTATTTATTATTGTTATTTATTATATTTATTATGTCGATATATTTATTTATATGTTTTTATATTATTACTTTTAATTATGCCACGTGTTACCTGAAAAGATTTAAAGTGAATACCAGTTACCAAAACAAAGAGCCATTAGCAAAAGAAAGTATTGTACCTGATGTATAGAAAATTATTTATATTAAGACCTAAGAAATACTATAAGATATAAGCCCAGAAGTTTATGAATCGAATTATTGTCTAAAAGGAATCATTTATGAGAATTATGAAATGTGTGTAGTTAAGTTGGCGGCCCTGCAAGCGGCGAATTTAAAAATTACTGTGTTGTAAATGTTGTCAGGAGGAGTGCGTTTGGAAGTTTATATTTATGATATTTTATGTGTGTTGAGGAGGAGAATTTGTTATTGTTTTGGATAAAGGTATAAAGGAGATGCAGCAAATATGACTGCGATCTGTGATAGAAGTAGGAGAGTATAATTATAAATAAAGTATAGTGTATATCAGTGTATTTGAAGGGTGGGTTTTCATTAAAAACATTGTGATTCTCAAATATTTTGAATTCAAACCCAGGGGCGCGTGTGTAACATATTTAAATTTGGGTAGAGGAAAAGCCCTAACAGAAATAGTAATAGGTCTAAAAATAAAGTAATTGGCTAATATCGCCAAGCAGATAATAAACAAGATAAGATAGCATCAGCTTGTTCTGGCTAAATGGTACAAGAACTTAAAAAGGATTTGAAGAAAGTTTATTACTCATAAATAGATTATTTATAAAATATTTGAAGATTGAGGTTAGGTAGAAGTATTCACGGGTCGGTGACCTAGAGATCGATCAAACCGAAGAACGTAGAATCTGACCAAAACCCCTTGGCAGAGCTTTATTGCATTCGGATGGTGTGCAATGTGAAAAAACACCCGTCCACGTGGCTAATTATTAGTTAGCATGGAATTAATATTAATATATATAATATTAACTAGCATGCAAAGAGCATAAATAAAAAACCAAATAAAAATAATTTAATGTATTCAGGAAATAAGAGTTACCAGGCGCATGAATACCTAGTAAAATTTGCATGCACCAATAGTAAAACGGCAGTTAATGAGCGGCAACTGTAGGCGATTCAAAATATTTATATATATTATATAATTGTAGTAGATTTGTATAAAATTTGTGTAATCTATGTTATCAATATGGCTCGAATGCAAAGAAATTATTAATCATATAATCTAAGCAATATTTTGGCATTCTTTGTAAGATCTATTTGAATTTAATGGCGGAGGATTGAGATATTTAAATTTTATGCTAATTTGAAAGTCGGAAAGAGGATCTGTAAAACTTGAGAAGGAAGAACCAGACTCGCCAGCCAAATGCCACCATAAGAGGACCCCAAATATTTTAGAGCGAAGTACCTTACTAATGATTTTGTAAAAGTTAAAGTTAAAGTAAATTATTAAATTTCTTAAAAGACTTCGTGATGCTGTTGTGAAGCAGAAGTCATTTTTCATTTTTATTAAATTTATAACCCCCTGGAGGAGACGATTCCGGCTACCATATTCCCGGACCACATGGAGTTGGATCGACATCGGCGGCTTACAAGAAGATTTTCGACACGTGAGTGATTAAATTTGAATTAGTGATGGGCGCCCTAGTGCTTCGAAATAATCTGATGATCAAAGCTAGCTCGCCGAAAGGGTTATTATAAATTGAGAAATTAATAAGAGTAATACTTGCGCAAGTAAAAAAAAAAAAATTAGTATTAAAGGTATTTAATTGAAAGAAAAATATAGATCAATATTTTAGAAATTCTATTTAATCAAAGAAGTACGAAATCTAGGCTATCAAACGTATGCATACAATATTAATTTTTTGCAATACAATTTGCGATAATTTATCATAGTTCTAATTCACTAGATGAATGGCTCTACCTATTTCCGTCAGGTGCCGAATCTTGCACCCTGAGATAAAAATATATTCGATACAAAGAAATCTACTAAATACTAGAGATTTTAATATATATATATTTGGATTATTAGTGGCTAATTTATCAAGCTGATCTTAAAGCACATATTTTTAATTGAATTGTCCAAGTCGACAAGTATTAGCAAGTGCATATCGCAGCTACATGCAAAAGAATGCATATGATTTTAAGATAAAGGCACATGGTAATGTTTCGTGCCATAAATCTAGATATAAGTTAGCCTGTGATATTTTGCTGATATAAATTATGTTCTATTTTTATATTATATTTTTTATCGCTCTATATATATTTTTTGCCTCGATTGATCTTTGCATTATTTGTGTAATATATGTGTGAAATTTTCATGGTGTGCAATTTATTTTTTATTCCTCATCTCTATAGTATAAGTATCATTTTTATATATATTTATTATTTATTGAATTACAAGAGTTATAGGAGAAGCCCATATCTAGGCCTATCAAGATTTTTTAAGACTGAATACTATTAGAAAAACCACGACCTAATTATATTAAATCTCATGCTTTACCGACTGATGCCAAGCAGGAGGCTAATCGTTATTTTTATATAAAGAATAACGTGACAAATGATATCAAAGTTTTTTGAATGTTTATCATGAAGTACGGTATGGATGAATTATACAGGATGAAAGGTAATTGACATGAGGAATAAGGAATTTGTAGTATTCATTATATCAGTAGCGTATACTTACGAAAAATAAGATTAGCAGTCTACAATGATAATATCGAGTGACCTGGCTGGTTCAGGTCTGGTGTCAGAGTTTTCAGGTATGAAATGATCAATTCCAGTGCCTCTGACATGACCTAACAACTCCTTTTTAGGCAGCCGGGACCGACAACGTAACGTGTCCCGCCTACAATGAGTTTTGAACAGAAATCAAATTCAGGCTACGCACTTTTAATGCGTGATAGATTTGAGCATTTGAATTTACTACTCATATTATTATTATTATATTATTATAAATATAATTATGATATAATTATATTATAATTAGTATAATAATAATACTACTCATAACCTATAGTATCCTGAAATCAATTCATACTTTATGATACATATGACAACATTCGACAAACTTGAATATTAAAACCTTACCGGTACTTGTGGTCGAAATCAATCTTCATTGAACACCCTTCTCTGTATAACATGCTATCTTTTCTGTAGCCTCCTTCTCACTTTTTACCACAGAGGAAAGAAGCACTGTATGCTTATTCCGTGCGTTTTACTATCTCGTAGTTCCTCTTCACATATTCACCTCTTCTCCATCTCTCAAGTTTGTCTCCATTTATCGTAAGTACTTTTATTTCAAGCTGAGTAGGTAGAATTGATTAAGAAAGATTACAATATTTTGTAACACCCACAGGTGATAGAAGGTGCTAACCAATGTAGCTGCTACCCAACTCAACCACCCTGTTAATAGTGGGAGTAGTCACGACCTAACTACCAGCTTTTACTACTTTACAATTCCAATTTTTGCAATGTATTTCGAATTCTGCTATCACATAACCTGACCATTCGCCAATTGTGGATGTTGTTTGAGAAAGGATGAGAAGCGTGTGTTCCTGTTTACACTGTGTAATATTCATTGAACGAGCGAAGTGAGGTCTAAGATTCAAGTCGACGGTTTGGCATTTCTCTTAATGTTTAAATGTTTATACGTTTATATGTTTATATGTTGCGCATTTACGGTAATAGATTTTCATGAAATTCCACAGGTATGTTCCTTTTTAAATTGCGCGTCGACGTATATAAACAAGGTTTTTGGAAATTTTGCATTTCAAGGATAATATAAAAGGAAAAAGGAGCCTCCTTCATACGTCAATATTGGAGTGAAAATCAGACTATAGAACTATTCATCATAAATCATCTGTCGAGTCGACTATAAATTGCATGACATGACGCATGCAATTCAATATCTCAATGTAACTTGGTGAAAAGTTAGCAGCTGTGTAGACTATAAATTGCATGCCTCATTGAATGCAATTTTTATGCACTATTAAATAGGATGCAAAGAACTTATAACAGCTCGTCTGGGCGCCTAGATGTCTTCTGGTTTTCTCGCGCTAAATTCCGGAAAGCGTTATATGATAATTAAATCTTGTGTAAGCATGATCTGATCAAATAAATAGTTGGTGTATCAGTGTGGATGAGCATATGGTTTGGGACGTCGTTATAACTGCGCGAGGTCTACTGTTTACAGACCTACTAGAAGCTTAAGATGCTCTGTAGAGGGAAGAAAAATATGTATTATCTTGTAAAATAGCAGATAAATAAATAGAAGAGAAATTTGCGTACGATAGAAGAAAACAGAGATTTAGAGGGATCAATAGTGAGGATTTATTCGGAAGTTCAATAAAATGACGAATAAGAGTTGGATTCTCCTGATTCAGAATATCTCTTGCGATTCAATTTCTAGAGGTTTGTTATCTCCTATTCTTACTGGTAATAATTATGTTCAACGCTAGAAATTAAATTGAATTTTCTATTGTTAAACACATGAATGAAGGAATCTGGATCTGAATCTGGATTTTCAGCTTTTTTAAAACATTTCCTATTCTACATCCTACATTCTAATTCGTTCATCTCTCAACCATCTTCTCCCATCCTTCATCCCTATTACTTCCTCACATTCGTCTTCTTCAGCTACATTTGTTTCAGAAAGATGAAAACATACTGCAAACAAATAGCAACTTCAAATCGGCTCCATTGTGAACAACTAAAGTCACTCTTTGTTTACTGTTGCTATTAAATTTAATTGCTAGTACAAACCATTAAAAGACTTGCTCTCATCTTTCTTCAGCATTATCTTCTTCTTCTTCTCCTTCTTCTTTTTCTCTTCTTCTTCTTCTTTTTCTTCTTCTTCTTCTTCTTCTTCTTCTTCTTCCTCCTCATCCTCTCCTCCTTTTTACTGTTCCTCTTGTCCACTGTTTCTGTGCTTACCTGATGACACCCCCCGACTTGCATTTAATAGCTTTAATTTCTCTTCTTATCCTCCTCCTCCTCCTCCTCCTCCTCCTCCTACCACCCCCAACTTCCAATTTTGTTTTCACTTCATCCGGAACGAGATAATAGTTTAATAGCCTGTCTAATGATTTGAAGCCGAAGTGGAAATGATGATTGTTATTATAATAATCATTATTATAATTGGTAACATTGTTTCGGCTGCAAGGCTGAATCATGCCAACCGTGTAATTATTCAAATTCGCCTGGAATTGTTTTTCATTCTATCGAAATTAGTATCATCTGTTATTAGTTTGTTGATATTAGTTTTGGAATTATTAGTATTTCCAATAATATATGGATATTTCATTATTACCTCAGTACTAATTTAATGATTGATTTATTAGTTCTCTTAACAGTCAAATACGTGACTATAGTGAGGTCCACGTTATAATGACAGTATTTGATCAACTTTGGTTTGGCTATCCTTGTCTATCATTCCACAAAGCCGGTGGTACTATCCTTTTCTAGGTCCACAAAAATGACAATAATGTTCTCGACAGTGTAGAAATATAAATAATCAATGCAGTGAATTGGCATCGATATTCTTCTATCTTTATCCACTGCCATTATAACGTAAACCTCACTATATCAATGCGGTATATATCACATCTTTTACAAGAGAATTATCATGGTATTTCATACTCTCAAGTATATGGTATAATTATCACTATGAAAGTATGACTATACTTTCTGCTCAAAAGTATTATTATATACATTCATGCATTTATTTTTCATGAATGGTTTTCTTCGTTATTTCTTTTCTTCCCTGCTCTAGATTGGGTTTTTAACAAGAAAATTTAAAAACAATGATCTTCTCAATTAATGTGAATCCTTCTTGGATTTTAAGTCAGCAATTGGAGTGATCCGTGGTCTAGTGGATAGAGTGCCTGCGTAGCAGCATAGAGATCCCGAGTACAAACCCTCTCAATAACGAAAGTTTTTCAACCTGATCACTCCTGTGTTATCGGATGGGCACGTTAAACTGTCCGTCCCGGCTGAAGTATGACAGTCGTAAGGCCCATTGACGGCTCAAATTATATTTTCAGGCGGTGGGACCTTCCCGCAAGGGACTCCCCACCAACAACAGCCATACGAATTTACTTTTTAGTCAGCAATTTTATTCTAGAATTTTTTTGTATTATGGAGCCACTGAGATGAAAGATTGTTAACCTTTTTGTTGCATTTGCCGATTCATATTAATTACTGCTATGCTTGGCTGAGGCTATTTCATCTTTTAATTTTGTTGTGTTTGAGTGAATAAGTAGATGAACTTGATTATAATTTCTCTCTTCACATCCATCCTCTCTTGAAATTTTAACAATAGTTTAACAAACTCGAATCATCATCATTCAACAAAGAGCAGTCAATTAAATTAACAGGTGATGAACCATTACCAAGTTTTATGTCTTTTAAGGTGCGTACAGATATACGCCCCGCGAACATGAGCCATTCACTTTTAATCAGCTGACTATATCTGTATTACATAGTATTGTATCGTAGCTACATAATAAGAAAACATTAAACATTTCAATGGGGTTTTAATGAGAAATAGTTTCTATTGTTTTGACAATACTTAAGAAAGAGAGATTTCAATTTATTAGCAGCATATTGTAGGGAGCTGAACAAATGGACAAATATATTGAATGGACAAAATTGAAGAATGTTGAGCTATCATATAAAGGTGCGTACAGATATACGCGCTGCGAACATTTTCAATTCACTTTTAAAAAGCTCACTATATCTGCATTTTTACAGAAACGATAAGATATAGATATAAAACGCTTGGCATCAGCTGATTAAAAGTGAATTGCTCATGTTCGCGGCGCGTAAATCTGTACGCACCTTATAGTACACTCGGATGGGACAATACTGCGGAGATGCGTGGAAGTATAGATATTTCTTGATGTAGGAATTCAATTTTTAATTAGACCCATAAGGTACTATTGCTCTTCTTTTTTTTCCATTGTATAAATGTTCTTTTTCCTATTTCTCATTTTTTTCTTTTTCAATTTCTATGTTATGAAATTAATTTCCTTTTGATTGAAAGAAAATAATGTAAAAAACAGCTTACCAACTCCTTCCGACGGCACTTTGCCATGGAGTATATGCCAGCATGACTTTTGTATATTAATTGTATAAGTGTAATGCAATTACATTCAATAAAGGCATTCATTTATTTTTTATTTATTTTATTTAGTATACTCGGATTAAATCAAACAGATTATCATGACCAAACAGGGAGTGTTCCACAAATTTGAATATTTCACTTATATATTACTCTTGAACTGTGAACAAGTAATAAACCTGAAAATGCGGTAGTCTTATACGAGGAGTTCAGTACAATAAATTCACTACTTGTGTAATATCATGCACTGCAGAAAAGTAACTGGAATGAAAAGAGTATTATCAACCATATGAAGGAGTATAAACAAATATCCAGAAATGAAGGAGTAGAAGATGAAGAAGAAGAAGAGGGAGAGAAAGAAGAAGAAGAAGAAGAAAAGAAGGGAGAAGAAAAAGAAGAAAGTGGAAGTACTATGTTGAAAACGAAATCGTGATGTCGGTTGAGTTGAAAATCACTAGCTCGTGGGAAATCAGAGTCTCAAAGGTGTGAATTGTGAAAGCATCAAGTACATGTGAGTTATAGAAGATGAAGTTATAAAGATGTTGAATAAATCTGCAGATTATGAAAGGAGATAACATGATGATAATAAGGAAACCTCATTTGCAGATTTTACAAGCTGCCATAATGGATAATGAGCCATGTGTAATGAGAGTAATATCGATTGAACAGCTGTTTCTTCCTCTTTCTCATCATCACCTCCTCTTTCTTCTTCTTCTTCTTCTTCTTCTTCTTCTTCTTCTTTTTCTTCTTCTCCATCGTCTTCTTCATCCCTCTCCCCTGCTCTTTCTTCTCCCACTTACTCTTGCCAACCTCCTCCTCCTTTTGCATAATCTTTTTCTTCCTTCCTCCATTCTCTCCCTCATGCTCACTCACCCCATTCTCTCCCCCTATCCTACTTCCTTCTTATTCTCTCCTTCTACACCTTATTCTTCACTATATATTCTGCGTCTCTCTCCTCCACACCTGTCCACCATTATGCATACGAGTTACTCATACTCCTATGATTACTCTTTCGAGCTATTCCTCACAATAATAAATGGAGCACGAGGAAGGAGAAGAAGAAGAAGGAAAGGGAGAAGAAAAAGAAGAAAGTGGAAGTACTATGTTGAAAACGTAGGGAGAGGATAGAGGAAGGAGAAAAAAGATGATGCAAAAGGAGGAGGAGGCAAGAGTAAGTGAGAGAAGAAAGAACAGGGGAGAGGGATGAAAAAGAAGACGAAGAAGAAGAAGAAGGAGGAGGTGATGATGTGAAAGAGGAAGAAACAGGAAGAAACAGGAGAATAGAGGAAGGAGAAAAAAGATTATGCAAAAGGAGGAGGAGGCAAGAGTAAGTGAGAGAAGAAAGAACAGGGGAGAGGGATGAAAAGGGAGACGAAGAAGAAAAAGAAGAAGAAGAAGAAGAAGAAGAAGAAGAAGGTGATGATGAGAAAGAGGAAGAAACAGCTGTTCATCTACTCCATATGACTTAGCATACCGGTGTACTCAATGCCGATATTCTCACAAGCACAGTACTTTAGTACTACACTATCATAACTTAGCACCTACTTGGGAGGAAGCATCCAATCTTAATAATGAACTGAGCAGAAGGTGATATCTGTTCATTTACATTTTAAGTACTGTAATCTTGTGCAATATTGTGGTGCGACATGATATCATAAGGAATCAACCAAGAATATGGAAGATAAATGGAGGAGGAAGACAAGAAATGAAGGAGACAGTTGAAGAAAACCAAAAGTGATGTTGTAGAAGAATTATTTATTAGGAAAGTAGGATGTGAAGATGAGAAGAGTATCAGGAGTGCAGTAGTTAGTCTCGAAATGAAGGATTGGCATCTTAATCATAATCTTTTAATTAAAGAAATACCTAGAATAATATGAAATTCTCATGTCTATCATATCGTTTTACATTGAGGGGTTTCGACAAGATTTGATGGGTTTTTCATTTATTCATTTATTCATTGATACAATATTATCATTTGATACATCTCCTTCTATAATTATATTATTTGATACAATATCATTGTGTGTAGTGTGTTGTCTCTTCAGTCTCAAAATTTCATAGTTTTTTCAAAGTTTGGAACTTTACAATTATTTTTAATTAATTTAATTCAATTTAGAACTTTTTAAATTTAAAAATGATCTGTGTGTGATGATTATGTTTTTGAATTGTAAATGTGAAGAATTTTGAAATTATACATAACCTAACTATATTGCACTGTTGTATAAATTAGAATTGGAACCGTTTTGGGCGATTTAGCCTGTGGTACTTTTCTGTAAGTTGTGTAATTTTGAATAATTGAATAAATAAATAGATTCTCAATTATGAATGATTGGGGAAGGAACAACAGGCTTAAAGCCCAAAACTGTTCCTTTCCCAAATTTAGATAGAAATTGTCCTAAATTGATAATGTTTAGACTCTTCATGATTTTTGTACAATTTCGAGTCCAAAATAATATATAATCAAGGAATTTAGAATTTAGAAAATTTGAAAACCAAATTAAATAAAATACTTCACTAAAACATCATTGATTCAACCGATCAATTCTAAGCTTATACGTGGGTAATTGTAACGATAAATTAATAAAAAAATTTAAAGTTTTTTAAAGAACAGAGGGTGCTATAAGATTTATTTTGTTCTATTAATTTAAAAGCAGCCCATTTTAATAAGTGTTTTGTAAGAATAACTATTATCACAGTTGATGGTGAGCTACATACCACCATCTTCTTTGAATAAATAATTGTAGTTCATCAGGCAATCGATTAGTATGACGATCAATATCACTACATAAGATTTGAGATATTGGACGTTAGTTCATTGGAATAGATATCAGTATATATCAGATATAAGCATCCTAGAGATCAGTATTTATGAAGATATTAAAGTAGCAAGATAACTAAAGTACGGTACCGAAGATATCCATATGCGTATAACTCCAAGAATGAATGATCAAGAATCAAGAATCAAGAATCAAGAATCCAGAACAAGAACACGAATCAAGAATCAAGAATCAAGAATCAGAATCAAGAATCAAGAACTCAAGAATCAAGAATCAAGAATCAAGAATCAGAATCAAGAATCAAGATTCAAGAATCAAGAATCAAGAATCAAGAATCAAGATCAAGAATCAAGAATCAAGAATCAGAATCAAGATCAAGAATCAAGAATCAAGAATCAAGAATCAAGAATCAAGAATCAAGAATCAAGAATCAATCATGTTCTATTGTCACAAACAAAATAATTGCATTGACAAAAGTCACTTCATAAGGATACAGTAACATCAATACTCTTATACAATGTAAAGGTATCAAATTTGGGTAGATAAAAAGCCCTAACAGAAATAATAATAGGTCTAAAAATAAAGTAATTGGCTAATATCGCCAAGCAGATAATAATCAAGATAAGATAGCATCAGCTTGTTCTGGCTAAATGGTACAAGAACTTAAAAAGGATTTGAAGAAAGTTTACTACTCATAAATATTTATTATAAAATATTTGAAGATTGATTATGTAGAAGTATTCACGGATCGGTGACCTAGAGATCGATCAAACCGAAGAACGTAGAATCTGACCAAACCCCTTGGCAGAGCTTTATTGCATCGGATGGTGTGCAATGTGAAAAAATACCCGTCCACGTGGCTAATTATTAGTTAGCATGGATTAATATTAATATTATATTAACTAGCATGCAAAGAGCATAAATAAAAACCAAATAAAAATAATTTAATGTATTCAGGAAATAAGAGTTACCAGGCGCATGAATACCTAATAAAATTTGCATGCACCAATAGTAAAACAGCAGTTAATAGGCGGCAATTGTAGGCCAATTCAAAATATTTATATATATTTATATAATTGTAGTAGATTTGTGTAAAAATTTGTGTAACCTATATTATCAATATGGCTCGAATGCAAAGAAATTATTAATCATATAATCTAAGCAATATTTGGCATTCTTTGTAAGATCTATTTGAATTTAATGGCGGAGGATTGAGATATTTAAATTTTATGCTAATTTGAAAGTCGGAAAGAGAATCTGTAAAACTTGAGAAGGAAGACCAACGACTCGCCAGCCAGATGCCACCATAAGAGGACCCCAAATATTTTAGAGCGAAGTACCTTATTAATAATTTTGTAAAAGTTAAAGTTAAAGTAAATTATTAAATTTCTTAAAAGACTTCGTGATGCTATTGTGAAGCAGAAGTCATTTTTCATTTTTATTAAATTTATAACCCCTGGAGGAGACGATTCCGGCTACCATATTCCCGGACCGCATGGAGTTG
The DNA here is from genome assembly GCF_014356525.2 of Nilaparvata lugens. NCBI lineage: Eukaryota > Metazoa > Arthropoda > Insecta > Hemiptera > Delphacidae > Nilaparvata > Nilaparvata lugens. The sequence goes on along the minus strand of NW_024090980.1, from coordinate 844 downwards.
GATCAATATCGGCGGCTTACAAGAAGATTTTCGACACGTGAGTGATTTAAATTTGAATTTAGTGATGGGCGCCCTAGTGCTTCGAAATAATCTGATAATCAAAGCTAGCTCGCCGAAAGGGTTTATAAATTAAGAAATTAATAAGATTAATACTTGCGCAAGTAAAAATTAGTATTAAGGTATCTAATTGAGAGAAAAATATATGGATCAATATTTTAGAAATTTCTGTTTAATCAAAGAAGTACGAAATCTAGGCTATTAAACGTATGCATACAATATTTAATTTTTTGCAATACATTTGCGATAATTATCATAGTTCTAATTCACTAGATGATGGCTCTACTATTCCGTCAGGTGCCGAATCTTGCACCTGAGATAAAAATATATATTCGATACAAATAAATCTACTAAATACTAGAGATTTTAATATATAGATATATTTGGATTATTAGTGGCTAATTTATCAAGCTGATCTTAGAGCACATATTTATGATTGAATTATCCAAGCGACAAGTATTAGCAGTACATGTCACAGCTACATGCCAAAGATTGCATATGATTTCAAGATAAAGGCACATGGTAATGATTCGTGCCATAAATCTAGAATATAAAGTTAGCCTGTGATATTTTTATTGATTTCAAATATTGTTCTATTTTTATATTATATCTTTTATTGCTCTATATATATTTTTTTGCCTCGACTGATCTTTGCATTATTGTATAATATATGTGTAAAATTTCATGGTGTGCAATTTATTTTATATTCCTCATCTCTGTATTATAAGTATCATTTAGTATATATATTTATTATTATTGAATTACAAGAGTTATTGGAGAAGCACAT
>NW_024090979.1:0-23392 GCF_014356525.2 Nilaparvata lugens | reverse complement strand
TCATCTCTGTATTATAAGTATCATTTAGTATATATATTTATTATTATTGAATTACAAGAGTTATTGGAGAAGCACATATCTACACCTATCACAGATTGAATTGCAGATCAAAAATATTTGTTGGCTGGTATTTTGAATAGAGTAAAATATTTTAAAAATTGTATAAATTTTTATCGTCTACTAATATTAAGAATTAATAATTATCATACAAACATATATTTCATGAGTTAATCAAATTTCTGGTTGTGTTAATTTCAGTTGACTCAATGACAGACACCTCTATTATGCTTTCTCATCTGAGCTTAGACCTTTTAACCTATTACAATGTAAGTTTCAAAATAGAGATGCCCCATGTTATTTAAATGGAGTCACTTTTACTCCCTAGGGAGTTTTTCTGTTTTTTACTACCGAGAGCGAAAAAGTGACACTTTAGTATTAGGTTTCAGGGAGTAAAGAGAGTACTTTAGACAGTAGGTGGAGGAAAATAATATTGTATCAAATGAGATGATATCTGAAATACATCAACTTGTCTAGTTACACAAACATCAAGTTTTGGACGTACGTTTTTTTCCTTCCTTATTAGTTCTATTGGATTGAACCAGGACCTCCTAAATACCGGACCTGCGTCTGTGTGAAAGTTTAGGTAAAATGGCGCCGATATTTCGTGGGGTCTCAACTCAGCTGATACTGATATATTGTCATCAGTTTTTAGTATTGATTTAGTTGTAGTTAAGTGAAATTTGTTTACAAATGTCACGGGCTTTATAATATTTACAAGTTCAGGAATATACCTCACTTCAGGAATATGATGAAAAGATGATAGAAAGATTGAATGAAAAAGACTAAGAAATTGTCAAAAACTACAGATTTATTGATACTTAGAGAGACCGGATTCGGTTATTACACCATTGTCAATCTCTGTAAACATCTGAACTGTTTATCAGAAATTGACAATAGTGTAATAACCGAAACCGGTCTTTCTAAGTATCAATAAATCTGTGTTTTTTTGTCAATTCCTTAGTCTTTTTCATTCGATATGAATAATTACGACAACTTCTCACTACACAAAAAGTGATAGAAAGATGATACGAACATGATGCAAGGATAAAAAAGGATAGCAACACTAATGTTAATCGAATACTGCCATTATAACGTGGACCTCACTATAGGGAGATGATACAAAGATTATACAAAGATGATTCGAAGATAATACAAGGATGATAGACAAGGATAGCAACACAAATGTTAATGACGCAAGGATAAAAAAAGGATAGCAGCACCAATGCTAATCATCTACTGCCATAACCCGGGAGGGGTCGCACCTGGTCTTTTGCACCCAGTCATAACTGATGTAGGCTAGGTCTTTTCTTTTCCCACAGTTACCTTAAAAAGTGGCCATTCCTGCACTGATTACAGACCGCAAAGAATCACTTTTCCGCTCTAGTGCGGGAAAAATTTTCCCTGCACTCCACATTTGCAATATGGCAACACAAAATAGTTGGTGGGTTATATGGAGGATTAGTGCACGAAAACAAAAATTATGTTGGTAACAATGACTGTGGTTAGATTTAGATAAGAATCATTTCAATGGCTACCCTACATTTATGATAAGATCTCAATCTAGAAATCCAAAACAAGAATACTGTTTATCTAAATCATATTAAATAATAACTTATCATCATTTAATATTAATAAAATAACATTAGAATATACTACAATAAAATATTTTCTGTTGTCTATGTTATTTTTAAATATTTTTAGTTTACTTTATTATTTTTCGGTATTTAGTAAGTTAACCATGTCTAAATATCTGAATACTGTTTTTAGTTGGATGAAACGAAGTAGGTACGATTCTTCCCGCTAGGTCGCGCGCTTGTCGGTTCAGCCATTCAGCTATGCTGTGGCGTGTATTGAATGCAATTTTTTGTTTATCTGTATTTTTTCTGATTCTTGAATTAATAAAGATGAGAACTTTGGCTGAGAATTTTCAACTTCAATTGGATTATTATTTTTAAATTAATTAAGTTTCTATCAATAACAGCATCACACACACAAACATTTGATGGATTTCAGCCATCATTTTATCCATAATTACCCACTTTTCATATTCAATGGTAACTGTAGGAGAAATTAAATGTGAAATACGTGCACAAAGTTCCTCTGCTGCACTCAAGAAACCATTCCGCCCTCACCTACGGCTCGGGCGTAAACGTTTCTTTTGGTGCAGCAAACTGTCACTTTGCGCACTAGTTGCACAAATAACTATTGCACTCATGAAAAGTATGCATCCCCCCTCCTAAGTACCTTCAAATGGACTCTCCCACTAGACAGTGATGCGGTTGGCGCCTTATTTCCGTTGTCCCAGTCACTGTCACACACGCTTTTCAACAATTACTGGTCGAATCCACCCAGTGCGACCTGTCACGTTTTCTGCATATGGGTCGAATCCACCCAGCGCGACTCCTTATGTTATACTTTACTTCTCAAACATGAATGAAATGGAAGAGGAACGAGTTTTGAGACTTTTAGAAAGTGTTAAAGAGGAAGACGTGAGTGAACAAGAAAGACTAGTAAATCAACAATAGAATCTCAAATTTTATCGTACTCTGTCACATATTACTGCACCTGGTCTAATCCACCCAGCGCGACCCCTCATGTGATTTTCACTTGCGCGACCTCTCTAGGGTAACGTGGACCTCACCATACGAGGATGATACAAAGATTATACAAAAATCATACAAAGATGATTCGAAGATAATACAAGGATGATAGACAAGGCTAGCAACACAAATGTTATTCAAATACTGTCATTATAACGTGGACCTCACTGTTAGTGGGTTGGTATCGATCACTTGTTACAAACGTATTGTCTGTTGCTATTAGCTGAAGATACAGTGCAGCTATGTGAAACCCTCTGTAAGCGAATTCCTTGTCGCTTTGAGAAGGGTTTCATGCATTCTCTAACCGGGAAGCGTTCGTTAGTTAAGTACTAACTTTAGTTAGTACCAACACACGTTACTTAAGTACTTACTCGAGCCCGCTTTGTAAACTGATCGTCTGTGACAATTAGGCGTGGAATTCCCATATGATACACTACATCCATATGATACATAGGCCTAGATACATTATATAGATATATCCCATCTGATACCTGTGAACACTCAATACCTGTGACACTGTATCAATTCGCTTCCACCAAATTACTCGAGAGATTAATTATGTTAGCTGAGTGCACGTTGTAACATGCCTAACAGTTTCACCGCATTGTTATACAGTGAGGTTTCACGTTGTAATGGAAGTATTTTATAACATTGGTGTTGCTATCCTTGTCTATCGAGGATAATTGCCTAGTATCAAATTCGTATCATTGTTGTATTATCTCCGATAGTGAGGTCAACGTTATAATGGAAGTATTTTATAACATTGGTGTTGCTAGCCCTAAAGAGACACACTGGGGTGTTTCACATCCAAGGGATTTTTTCCTGTTCTGCAGTTGACAATATCAAACAGATTGGAATTTATGCCCAGTCTAAATTAGGTTTGTAGTATTGTCAACTACTCTCCAACACTTCCAGTCAGCAGTAATAGCATTCTACAATGTCACCAGCTCATCTTGTTCTTCGTTTGGGGTGTCTAACACCCCAGAGTGTCTTTTACGTAGGACTTTTATCAAACACTTTTATTACAAAGATTTACTTGTATTGTCATTACGAATGTGGTATGGGATGATGGATCAGATTGGAATGAATGCTATGATTCTCTACAACTTGAGATTCAAAACAATAAAATGAAGAGACGTGAGTTTTTGATGAAGTTGTCATTTCTCAAGTTTTTATTCATTGTGATACATTCTGTTATTTATTTAAAAAATTATGTCAACCTTCAAAATGTTAAAATTATTCTGGACCAAAAATCAAGTGAAGAAGTAGTGTGTGATATCATAACCTCAACCTTTGGACAACATTAACTTCTTATCAAAATTTTTGGAGAGAAATAGTACAGGCTCAGCCTAGTTTTTCCTTCAATGTCATAATTATATTATGATTGTAGTATTTTGTTCAATTGTACAATAAATGAATGAATAAATAAATGAATGATCAAGCCATTTGTTCAAACCGGATTAGGAGCTCCAACACATATGCGGAACATATGTACTTCTAAAATTAGTATAAATATTGATAAACAGTGCTATACTTTTGATTTTTGTATGCACTTTGAACAAAAATGATTAAGAAATTATGAAGTATGGTCTAAGTACTTGTTTTTTTATATTTTTCAAAGAAAAATGCAAAATTAAATTGGGGTTTTCAGCACCTCAGTATGTCTACTGTGTTAGCATACAGTAAGTGTGTCTCTTTAGGGCTAGCCTTGTCTATCATTTTCGTATCATTTTCGAATCATCTTTGTATCATCTTCGTATCATTTTTGTATCATCTTCTTATAATTCTTGTATCATCTACTATAGTAAGGTCCGCGTTATAATGGAAGTATTTTATAACATTGTTGTTGCTATCCTTGTCTATATCATCTTTGTATCATCTTCGTATCATTCTTGTATCATCTTCTTATAATTTTTGTATCATCTTCCTACAGTGAGGTCCACGTTATAATAGAAGTATTTGATCAACATAGGTGTTGCTATCCTTGTCTATCATTCGACAAAGCATATAGTGTTATTCTTTTCAAGCTCCGCAACGTTGCTAGATCTTTTTGTAACAGTGCAGGAGTATAATTGATTAACAAAATACTTAATCTAAAACAAGAAAATTTATCGATCATTCAATCATCAAACAATATATTTTCTGAGGAATGGAATATAATTGATTATTTGTAAGAGGAATGTACATAATACAATCATACATGATTGTATGGTGTAAGATGTTGAGGTGTTATTTCTCCATGATTGAAAGAATAGACGTTGATAGACTAGGCGTTGAAAAATGGACCAGTCGTTAAAAGAATAGACGTTAAACCATGGAGTTTTGACGTTCAAAAATTGACTAGACGTTGAAAGAGTAGACTTTAAACCATGGAGCTGTCTGATTGGTCGATGAGTTGATTAGCCGCCATTCCAACTTCTCAGCTCTCTACCAATACGAAGCAAGTAGCTTAATAATGTATTAAGTTAGTTCTGCCTTTCTCCGCTAGAATTACTTTTCTCTCTGAACAAACTCTAAAATTATCTTTGAAAAAATTACAATAATTATGGAGATATATTCTCAAAATGAGTTTTAGAAGAGTAAGTATTAATTACAAAATAATCTTTGAAAGAATTACAATAACTATGAAGATAATTTTCAAAATGAGTTTTAAAAGAGTTAATATTGTAGTTTTTGTGTACTAAAAAATAAGACAAATGACTGTTTTTCTACAACCAAGCTTGTTGGTTGTTTTTCTTCAAATATTTATTTATACTTTTTTATCATATTACTTATTATTCTATTCGAAATATTATTTCCTTATGTTGTGATGTACATACATTAGAATTGTATAGGAGGGTTAAGTGGGAGAGAGGGCCGGCTGCGCCCTAACTTCGTCCTCCAGGTTGAAATAAAGGCAGCCTATCCATCTATCTATCTACTCTTCTATTAGGCTATCTACCAAGCTTCTATTTGTTTAAATCAAGGCTTCTGTCATCATTGATAAATGATACCTTAGCATAAGGTCATTATGATTGGCAGGGTTTGGTGCATTCATGCTCTCATTCTATAATTACTTCTTTTAATTTTTATTAAAAGTCTGATCATAATGTTTTGTAATAGTACCACCTTCATAGTTTATTTCATACCTATTCCATCTACTCTCTATTGTATTGTATTATGAAGTTTAATATTTCGAATACTTTCATGATAAGTTTCATTCCACATGGATGCAAATAACAACTTTTCTTTCCTCCAGTATTGCTAATGTGATCTAGTATTAATAATATACTACATTATTTTCTTCGATATTTGTAATTGATCAATACTAGTGCAGAACTGTAAATAATTATTATTTATCTCATAGTCATAATTATTATTTATCAAGTTTGATTTAATTTTATTGTCAATTTTTGTAAATGTTACCATAGGCAACAGCCTAGTAACAATGATCAATAAATAATAGCTATCTATCTATCTATCTATCTATCTATCTATCTATCTATCTTGTTAAATTTGAACAGTGATAAATACACGAGAATAAAATTATCAGAGAAATTTATCCTTTGAAATAAGTCATTTCTAATTGGTTATCATCCTGACATTTGATTACGATTGAAATTCAAGAGGCTTTTGTGCAACCGGTCTAACTCTTACCAGAATAGTAGCGGCTAAATATCAGGGAAGTGGCGAGAAATTTCCATTTCCAGCTTTCCGTATACAAATCGGTACATACATATTTATCCTGATTGTAGAAGTAGTATTATTAGTAGAAGTGATACATGCAATTAATATTCTCAAACAGAATATTCGAGAAGCTTTTTGATCAACATTTCGATTCGTTATCAGATATCCATCTCAGTAACTGAAATTGAAGTGATATATTTGTATTTCCATACGAATATTGTTCCAAGTCGGAAAAAATATCGGAAAAACTAGGAAAGTGCTTTCCACTGATGGATGATTTCTAGTGGCTGCATCATAACACGCGCGCAACAGTTTTTTGCGATGCTCTTCTTGAATGAAAAAGTCATATTTCCGTTTTGCATTTTCGGCGTACAGTTTTTCCCTCGAAATAGCTTCCAGCTGAAATGAACAGGGTTAGTCAGTCGAGGAAGAAAATGGAATGTGGATGAGAGAAGGATAGGATGATGAGGACTAGGAGGAGGTGGAGGAGGAGGAGGAGGAGGAGGGGGAGGATGAGGAGGAGCAGTATGAGGAGGAGGAGGAGGAGTAGGAAGAGGAGGAGGAGAAGGAGGAGGAAGAGAAGGAGTAGAAGGAGGGGAATTGAAATGAGGATGAAAAGAAACGAGATAGTGCTAGATAGGAGAGAGAATAGAATCAGGGGAAGGCGTTATAAGGGAGAGATTGCAAATGAGGGTGCTGGGCAGGAAAAAGGAGAAAGAAATAAAGACGAAGAGAAAAACAACAAGAGTACAGAAGGTGGGAGTAAGAGAATAAGAAGGAGAAGACAGCAGAAGAAGAGAACAAGAGAAGACTAAGGAGAAGAAGATATAGGAGTCAAAGAAACAAAAGAAGAAGAAGGAGAAGACAAGAAAAGAAGAAGGGAACAGGAGAAGAGGAGAGAGACGGGAGAAGAAGGAGAAGAAGAAGAAGAAGAAGAAGAAGAAGGGTGGAGAAGAAGATGACAGAGAAAAGGACAAAAGAAGTCTAAAAATAAGAAGATATAAGAGTACAAGGAACAAATGAGATAAAGCAGAAGACAAGAAAAAAGAAGAAGAAGGGGAAGGAGAAGAATAAGAAGAAGAAGAAGAAGAAGAAGGAGAAGATAGGAGAAGAAAAACAAGACAGCAGATTAAAAGAAAGTAGAATAAGAAAAAGTAGAAGTAGAAGAAGAATTAGAGGAACAAGAACAAGAAGAAATGGAGGAAGTAGAATGAGAAGAGAAAATGAAGAACAAGAAAAAGCAAATCTGGAAGAGAGATTGTAAATGAGGAAACGGGTGTGAGTAAGAATGATGCGGCGGGTGTTGGTAAAAATGAGAAATGACAGAGATGAAGTGTGGATATTGGCTACGATTGCACTTCAATCTCACAAAAATTGGCAGGAGCAGAAATGAAAATAGACGCAGTAAAAACTGCAAAAGAAAACCTGATTTCCATGCGATTTGAGATCGGAATCGTTCGGAGTAATTTCAGGCATTTTCCGATAGCAAATAAGCCCGCCATCGGAAAAGTGAGTTGAATTTGAAATTCAGTAATTAGAGACTTCAATCTTCAACGGAAACTGTTCATTCACCACTGAACATCTCCTAAACTGGTAATTTAAATTTCTTCATCAACCAATTTAAATGTTTTACTCCAAATTGCACAAAAGTCTATCAAATCTATAGTGAGGTCCACGTTATAATGGTAGTATTTGATTAACATTGGTGTTGCTATCCTTGTCTATCATTCGACAAAGCAGATACCGCTATCTTTCTCTTCCTCCGTATTTCAAGAATTGAGAAATATTATTTATTAACAAAATATTAATAAAATATTTTTCAGTGGACTTTATTTACCTTTATTTTGAGTACCTATTCCTCTGTTTTCTTCCTTCCCCTCATTTCTCCCTTCCCTTTTTTCCTCATTACTTCTCTTCTCTTCTTTGCCTGCCTATTACATGGGAAACCATAGTTGGCTAGGTATCTTCCTCTCTTTTTTTCTCTTCTCCATCACACCCAAACACAAAGCCCATGGTTTTTTATATTTGTAAAATTTTATTGTGTTTTATTTGTTTCGTAATTCTTTGTAATTTTGTTTTGTCTTGTTTTGTGTGTTTTTAATAAATTGAAATTGAAATTGAAATTTATCATTGAAATGCATCTCCTCTGCTTAAAATCTTCTAAACTGATGATATGAATTTATTCAATCACCTATTTAAATGTTTTACTTCCTGTTGCATAGAAGTCTATCAAATTTCAATTTTTTATCAAAGTCAAAAGTGTTTAATAAGCGTGATGAAGTGCTACAAGAACCAATTTAGAATAGACGATGACGTCTGTAATGAGCAGTTAATCACTGTTAAATTTTGTAAAATGTTCATGCAACCCACATTAGAATTTTATCTACACGTGGCTTCATTGTGAGATTCACGTGTTAAAATCAGTGGAAATTATAGGAGTTAATTGTTGCCGGTTTTCCGTTTTTACCGCCTTCTACAGTAGCCTTCTGCTCTCCTTAAATTCATCGAACTCATTCAATTTGAGACATCATATTATTTCATTCAGCTTATTCAAGCATGAAGGAGCAAAAAAATTCAAGCATTAAATTATTGTGTATAGTGAGGTCCACGTTATAAAGGCAGAGAATAGGACTGTACTGTACTGTACAGACTGTACTGAATTGAAATGTTGATGAAACATGGTTCTACTAAGGTTCTGCATGATGAGTATGCCTTATTCACATGATTATAAAAAATCTCACATTTCTTAGTTTGTGTGGATTAAAGATAGGAGAATAGCGATGCCGATTCTCTGCATTATTTAATTATATTTCAACACTGTCAAAAACATAATTGACATCGTTGTGAACCTAGAAAAGGATAGTACCACCGGCTTTGTCGAATAATAGACAAGGATAGCAAAACCAAAGTTGATCAAATACTGTCATTATAACGTGGACCTCACTATATATATTATATATTCAAATAGAAGCTTCTTGCATGTACTATAGAAATTAAAAATCATAGCAGTCTTTTAATGATTAATTTAACACTCACTTCGAACATTCTGAAGTTCTTTTCAATTGTGAAATATTGTTTTACTTCTCATTTTTATTATTCAAATATAAGGCTATAAAATAGGGTTTCATATTGAGATGAATCATAATGAAATATGACTAAAAAAAGGTTTCATATTGAGATTCCAGAACAAATGATGACACTCCATGTAAACAAATGAGAAATTATTCTGAAATACTCGACTGGCAGCCAGTGACATGAGAGAGATTGATTGATTGAGTACTTTATTCATGTAAATTACAATATATACTGGCTTATACACTTATATACAATAGCTTACAATACAGCAAAATTGAAGATGAATTTACATAATATAGACTAAGAAAATAATTATTGAACTGTATATGATATGAAAAAGTAATTTGTAATAATAACTATAGATAATTATATTGTTGTGCATCTACATAAATTGGCGGAGCTTTGGACATATCAATGTCCATTCTTCGGAAAGAATATTAAAAATATCCTCCCCACTAACTCTCTACCAAAGAGAGAGAGAGAGTGATAAAGAGAGAAATATAGAGAGGGAGAGACATTGAATTGAATTTAATTGAATAGCTGTCTTTATTCAAACCCTACTAAGAGTGCGAAGTTGGAGCGCAGCCGGCCCTCTCTTACACTTCAACCCACAATACAATTCACGATACAAGAGAGAGAGAGAGTGAGAGAGTAAGAGAGAGAGTGAGAGAGAGAGAACGAGAGCTTCGTCAGCAAAAGTGGAATTCACTTGCGTGTCGGGTATTGTCAGATTCACCAATCAGCACTCGTTTCATGGGAAACAATAATATTGCATATACTGTATGCTGACACTTGTAAGTGAACCTAAATATAGGCCTACTCAAAGCTGTCTCTGCAAATCATAAAGTGGAGTAGGTCTACGAGAGTGCGTGTATATATATATATATATATATATTGTAACATATTTAAATTTGGGTAGAGAAAAAACCCTAACAGAAATAGTAATAGGTCTAAAAATAAAGTAATTGGCTAATATCGCCAAGCAGATAATAATCAAGATAAGATAGCATCAGCTTGTTCTGGCTAAATGGTACAAGAACTTAAAAAGGATTTGAAGAAAGTTTACTACTCATAAATATATTATTTATAAAATATTTGAAGATTGAGGTTAGATAGATGTATTCACAGATCGGTGACCTAGAGATCGATCAAACCGAAGAACGTAGAATCTGACCAAAACCCCTTGGCAGAGCTTTATTGCAATCAGACGGTGTGCAATGTGAGAAAACACCCGTCCACGTGGCTAATTATTAGTTAGCATGGAATTAATATTAATATATATAATATTAACTAGCATGCAAAGAGCATAAATATAAAACCAAATAAAAATAATTTAATGTATTCAGGAAATAAGAGTTACCAGGCGCATGAATACCTAGTAAAATTTGCATGCACCAATAGTAAAACGGCAGTTAATGGGCGGCAACTGTAGGCCGATTCAAAAATATTTATATATATTTATATAATTGTAGTAGATTTCGTGTAAAAATTTGTGTAATCTATGTTATCAATATGGCTCGAATGCAAAGAAATTATTAATCATATAATCTAAGCAATATTTTGGCATTTTTTGTAAGATCTATTTGAATTTAATGGCGGAGGATTGAGATATTTAAATTTTATGCTAATTTGAAAGTCGGAAAGAGGATCTGTAAAACTTGAGAAGGAAGAACCAACACTCGCCAGCCAGATGCCACCATAAGAGGACCCCAAATATTTTAGAGCGAAGTACCTTATTAATAATTTTGTAAAAATTAAAGTTAAGGTAAATTATTAAATTTCTTAAAAGACTTCGTGATGCTATTGTGAAGCAGAAGTCATTTTTCATTTTTTATTAAATTTATAACCCCTTGGAGGAGACGATTCCGGCTACCATATTCCCGGACCACATGGAGTTGGATCGACATCGGCGGCTTACAAGAAGATTTTCGACACGTGAGTGATTTAAATTTGAATTTAGTGATGGGCGCCCTAGTGCTTCGAAATAATCTGATGATCAAAGCTAGCTCGCCGAAAGGGTTATTATAAATTAAGAAATTAATAAGAGTAATACTTGCGCAAGTAAAAAATTAGTATTAAAGGTATTTAATTGAAAGAAAAATATATAGATCAATATTTTAGAAATTTCTATTTAATCAAAGAAGTACGAAATCTAGGCTATCAAACGTATGCATACAATATTTAATTTTTTGCAATACAATTTGCGATAATTTATCATAGTTCTAATTCACTAGATGAATGGCTCTACCTATTCCGTCAGGTGCCGAATCTTGCACCTGAGATGAAAATATGTATTCGATACAAATAAATCTACTAAATACTAGAGATTTTAATATATAGATATATTTGGATTATTAGTGGCTAATTTATCAAGCTGATCTTAGAGCACATATTTTTGATTGAATTATCCAAGCCGACAAGTATTAGCAAGTACATGTCACAGCTACATGCCAAAGAATGCATATGATTTCAAGATAAAGGCACATGGTAATGATTCGTGCCACAAATCTAGAATATAAAGTTTAGCCTGTGATATTTTTATTGATTTCAAATATTGTTCTATTTTTTATATTATATTTTTTATCGCTCTATATATATTTTTTGCCTCGATTGATCTTTGCATTATTTGTGTAATATATGTGTGAAATTTTCATGGTGTGCAATTTATTGTTTATTCCTCATCTCTATAGTATAAGTATCATTTATATATATATTTATTATTTATTGAATTACAAGAGTTATTGGAGAAGCCCATATCTAGGCCTAGAAAGATTTATAAGACTGAATATTATTAGAAAACCACGTCCTAATTATATCAAATCTCATGCTTTACCGACTGATGCCAAGCAGGAGGCTAATCGTTATTTTTATATAAAGAATAACGTGACAATATATATATATATATATATATATATTATATATATATATATATATATATATATGTGTGTGTGTGGTGTGTGTGTGTGTGTGTGTGTGTGTGTGTGGTGTGTGTGGTGTGTGTGTGTTGTGTGTGTGTGTGTGGTGTGTGTGTGTGTGTGTGTGTGTGTGTGTGTGTGTGTGTGTTTGGATGATATTAAAGTCATTTATTAGATTTCTAGCCGATAGTGGAAAGACTTTTACTGTGTGTATGTGTCTGCGTGGGTATTGTGTAAGTGTGTGTATTTGTCTATGTTTGTATTTGTGTATGTGTGCGTGTATTTGTGGATTTGAAGGGTGGATGTATTCTGCTATTTTGCCGCTTGCATATCTTCTGACCTCCCCTATATATCGAGTTCCACATCACGCAACGGTTCTTCCGCCTAGGTACTAGGCATGCGCAGTAACTGACAATAATTTATGCTGTGTTTTTGCACACAAATTGGGAAAACTGGAGTTTTTGAGGGGTTAATAGAAGGGGCAGAGATTCGGCAACGCTGTTCCCCTATCTTTCTCCACTGTCATTATAACAAGGATCTCAAGTCCCAATACTGGACGACGCTTTCCTGGTCGTAGTGGAAAAGTTTAATGCGGTATCTTCCAAGTGAATTTTCCATTTTTATAAACTTAAAGCTCACAAAAATTCGTAATCATGGTGTTTTTAGGAAGTTTAAAATGATATCTTCTCATACGCTTGATTTAGAGTCACTCAGGAGAATCATTTATAGCTCCTGGGAGTAGGGTGAATTTGGTGGCAGAGATAAAAGTAACAATCATCCTATACTATTAAACGAGCAATTTCTGTTTACTTGTTTATATGTTAATAAAATGTTTAGATGTTAATATGTTTAGATGTTTAGATGTTTTCATGTATATATTTATTGACCGAACGAAGTGAGGTCTAAGATTCAAGTCGACAGTTTGGCATTCTCTTAATGTTTAAATGTTTATATGTTTATATGTTTATATGTTTATATGTTTATATGTTTATATGTTATATGTTTATATGTTTATATTTTATATGTTTATATGTTTATATGTTTATATGTTTATATGTTTATATGTTTATATGTTTATATGTTTATATGTTTATATGTTTATATGTTATATGTTTATATGTTTATATGTTTATATGTTTATATGTTTATATGTTTATATGTTGCGCATTTACGGCGAAACGCGGTGATAGATTTACATGAAGTTCGACAGGTATGTTCATTTTTTAATTGCGCGTCGATCTATATACAAGGTTTTTGGAAATTTTGCATTTCAAGGATAATATAAAAGGAAGAAGGAGCCTCCTTCGTACGCCAATATTAGATTAGAATCAGACTATAGAATTATTCATCATAAATCAGCTGACAAGTGATTACACAGATGTGAGTAGAAGCCAGTCTATTGCTGTATTTCCATAAGGTCTATAGTTTCAATCAGGTACTTGTAGATGAGAATACTGCGTGAGGTCTACTGTTCACAGAACTACTACTATCTATATGTGCATTGATCTCGAAAACGGCTCTAACGATTCTCACGAAATTTGGAGCAAAGTAGGTTTATGATATGAAAACTTGATTGCACTAGATCTCAACCCAGGGATAATTACTGAAGGACATTAATAGGATAAATACGTCCTTGGAAAAACAGCTGGGAATTTTGTCGTCTGTCGATACCGTAATGGAAGTGAGTGAGAGAGTGCATGTGTGGGTTATTCCTCAGCTAATCTCACGAGAAGAATAAAAAATTCTGCAAGAAAAACTTATTTTTGTTTATCTCCTTCTTTTTAGAAAACATATTTACTTCAGGAAGTCCAAAATGGTAATAAATTTGATGCTGTTAGTGTAGAATATAGTACATAGTATATTAACAAATATTGTAGCAAACATAGTATATCATTCTAAATCGAATTCATAGTATATCTATTGTAATTGATGATGTGTTTGTTTCTTGAAGTGTGAATAAATTGTTATTTTGATGAGTGATAGTAGCTTAACCTAGATTTTGTTTTGGACTGCAGTATAAATTTGAAAAGAGACAGTTTTTGGCATAAGCCTGTTGTGTCTCTTCATATAACTGTAAAAATAATTATTGTACGACTGAGAAAATGAATAAATAAATATAAACTATAGATTCAATCTTTCGTTACAAATCTTCTATGCTTTTACACTCCAGAGCGAACGAAGCTCGGTCCCCCGATATTGTTCTATTATCAGTACAATAAATGAATGTTCTATTATCAATAATTCTGTCCACGAATAAATGAATGAATAAATAAAATACAAATCATATCATAGCTTCTCTCACTCCAATGCTGTGCTCCTACATTACTTGAAACCCAAATAATTATGTCTAATCAGCATGCATTTCTCCTTGTTGAACGAGCGTTAGCGAGTTCTCACTTTTGACGTACTCAAGGCCAAAGCGTTGTCCGTCTGATTGTATGTTCTACTCTTCTACAACAAACCTTTGTATGATTCCCGTCGGTCCTGGCTGCCTAAAAAGCAGTCGTTAGGTCATGTCAGAGGCCCTGAAATTGATCAGTTGCGACCAGAAAACTCTGACACCAAACCTGAGCCAGCCAGGTCACTCGATATTATTATTTTCGCCACACTGCACAGAAAGCAGCTGTTTTCCAGTCCCTATGTAGATCTGAAAGACCTTGTTTGCAGACGACTCTCGTCTGACGTAAGAAACAGGTTTCTTCTCCGGTCTAGGCCAGAAAGTGTTCTCTTTCCAGCCGCTTGGAAGTCCGTAGCTAATAAGTCATCCACTAGATCGGGGGGCAAGTGTCCACTTTCTTCATCAAAGTCGCCATGATTTCAGTTCGAGTTTCGAATCAAACCAATTCAGCATTCGCTTCGCAACCATTTTTATTCAATTATTAATTGTTGATTAGCGCATTCCAAATTTTCAAAAATGCTTGAAGATGACGACACCCGTGATATTCCAAGTAAAATTTTAAAAGAATCTGAAATCCTGACTGCAAATCTTCTACCACTAAAATCAAGAGATAGGTACGATAACAAGTATTCTTTATTTATTTTGTCAGCAATACCTGTAGTGTGGCAAAAAATATCGTTCACACCATGGGCAAAAATGTTTTTCCGGCTCTCAATCTTTTCTAGTCCTCGGCCTACGGCCTCGGACTTGAAAACCGATTTCAAGCCGGAAAAATCTCATTTTCTGCTCTAGGTGCGAAATATATATCATTTCTTTCATCAAAAACATCTCTTCTTGTCAATTTTTCTTAATTACCTGAGCTCACGATACAGCTACATTATATAGAAGGTTCACACACTCAATACACACAACAGTTGTCTTTCAACACTCCCACGCATCTAAGCTCATAATACAGAATTTATGGACAGTGGAAAATATTGGCCTTTTTTCATTTTTTGCTGCTGGAAAAAATCGGCTTCCGAGATTGAAAAGTTTGGGTTTTCGAGATGAAATATTAACCTGACATTTCCAGTTTGCGTGCCATGTTATGTCTGTCAAAATGTGAGATCGGCCTATGGCTCATCAACCTTCAACCTATCAACGACATCTTCCTGCTCTCTCTCTCTCACGCTCTATCGCTCTTTCTCACACTCTCTTCCTCACACACTCACTCTCACTCATACACTCTCACATTCCCTCTCACTCTTAAGCACTCTCTCTCTCTCATTCACAACACTCTCTCACTCTCAAGCACTCTCTCTCTCTCTCTCACACACACAAACACACTTTTCCACTCTCTCACACACTCTCCCTATATTTCCGTCTTTCTCTCTCTCTGAATCTCTCTCTATCTCTCGCTCTCTCTCTCTCTCTCTCTCTCTCTCTATCAATTTTCTGTTTTTTTCTCTTAAATATTCATATTAATTAAAACTTTTACAATATTTCCATTAATAAATAAATCCTTAGTTTAATTAATGAAATTAACGTTTTGGTAGAGAGTTAGTGGGGAGGATATTTTTAATATTCTTTCCGATGAATGGACATTGATATGTCGAAAGCTCCGCCGATTTATGTAGATGCATAACAATATAATTATCTATAGTTATTATATTACAAATTGCTTTTTCATATCATATAGAGTTCAATAATTATTTTCCTAGTCTATATTATGTAAATTCATCTATAATTTATAATTTTGCTGTATTGTAAGCTACTGTATATAAGTGTATAAGCCAGTATATATTGTAATCTACATGAATAAAGTACTCAATCAATCAATCTTTCTCTCTCTCTCTCTCTCTCTTCTCTCTCTCTCTCTCTCACTCTCTCTCTCTCTCTCTTCTCTCTCTCTCTCTCTCTCTCTCTCTCTCTCCCCCCCCCCCTCTCTCTCTCTCTCCTCTCTCTCTCCTCTCTCTCTCTCTCTCTCTCTCTCTCTCTCTCTCACTCTCTCTGAAGACAGACGTTCCAGCACTGCACCGTTGTCAAATTATTTGCAAGCTGTCTAGAGATATAATGAACTATCATAATATTCAATCTTGATGATTGAAATTTATTATTGAATCATCAAACGATATAGTTATTTGTGCAACTAGTGCGCAAAGTGACAGTTTGCTGCACCGAAAGAAATGTTTATGCACGAGCCGTAGGCGAGTGCGGAATTATGGTTTCTTGAGTGCAGCAAATTAACTTTGTGCACGTATTTCACATTACATTTTTCCTATAGTTACCATTGAATATGAAAAGTGGGTAATTATAAGTAAAATTCCCTGAAATCCATCAAATGTTTTTCTGTGTAATTGTATTATCAATAATAACCTTAATGTATTTAAAATTGAATAATAATAATTAAATTAATCAAGGCACATAATGGCAAGGCAACAACGCCGTTCTCCACTGCCATATTATATATAACGTGGACCTCACTATACCACAGTCAGTGTTACCAACTTAATTTTGATTTTCCTGCACTGGTGCTCCATATAACCTACTAACTATTTTGTGTTGTTATGCTGCAAATCTGGAGAACGCAAAGTAATACTTTGCGCACTAGAGCGGAAAAGTGATTCTTTGCGGCCTGCAATCAGTGCACAAATGGTCACTTTTCAAGGTATCTGTAGGAAAAAATATTTTCTTGATGAGTTTCAAATAAAATTGAACATTATTATCATGAATCAAAAATCAATCAGATATACGGGAATGTCCTGAATTACAGCGTTACATCTACTATAAGAGACGGTGGATCTAGGAACGTTTCAACAACGCTTTCCTAACATTTCCAATGGTTTTCAAACGGGCATCTCACTATAGTTCATACATTTATGGAAAATCTAGAAATATCTCTTTCGTCTCTCTTGGAATACATTTTAAGATGCAATTTGAAGGGTAGTTAAACACTCCAAGTACTTCTCAGCAATAAACGAATTTGCTTTCATTTTTGATTATCAGTATTTCCACTTTTTTATTTCATCCGAAATGATCTTATCTTCTCTAAAATCTGAATGGCCAAGTTGAACGCTGGAATTCTCTTCCCATCGTATATTCGAGTAAAGGCGTTGTAAAAGCGGGTCTTTGAGATAAAATAAGCCCTAATAATATAACGTAATGAACACTTCTACAGTCCATGAATTTAATAGGTTAATAAAAGATGATATCGTACAGCTTTTATGTCGCGCTCCACAGACACAGTGTCTTCATCTCACTCACTTGCAGAGATGGAAGGATTTCCCCTCCTTTTCCTTCTCAGTGACTAGGCTGTTCACTTTATATATCAGTTGTCCCATGAATGACACCCCCCTTCCCACACACCGTACTACTCTTTCCCGCCAATTTTCCCCTCCATTACTTCTCCAACCTCCTCTTCCTCCTCCTTCATCTTCTTCTTCTTCTTCTTCTTCTTCTTCTTCTTCTTCTTCAACTCCTCCTTCTTCTTAATCTCCTCCTCCTTCTCCTCATCAACCTCATCCTCCTCTTACTTCTGAAGGAAATTACTGGAACGAAAACGGCTCCTGAGAGAGGAAACATTTCCTCCCACTCCCCCCCACTACTTGATTAAATAAAATTTCACTCAAATGGCGCTCTTTTGAACTAATTAACTTGCATGTTGGAATTGCATATTGAATTGGATGATGGTGTATTTCTTACTTTTTTGCTGGGAATTTGAAATTGAATATTCAATCGAAAAAGCTGATTAATTTGTAGTTGAAGGGTGTTGAACAAGTAAACTGTACGAAAATTGGTGAGTCATTTCAGAGACAAATAATAATCTAGGTATGAACAGTATATTTACTCTATGGATATCTTGATATCTTCACAAGTTTCTTTGAAATAATAATATTATTTCTCTGGTGGAGGGTACAACACGACCAGAGGAGTTTATCTATCTATATATATATATATATATATATATATATATATATATATATATATATATAAGCGAAATGGCACTCACTCACTGACTGACTGACTGACTGACTCACTCACTCACTCACTCACTCACTCACTCACAGTACTAAAAATCTACCGGACCAAAAACGTTCAAATTTGGTAGGTATGTTCAGTTGGCCCTTTAGAGGCGCACTAAGAAATCTTTTGGCAATATTTTAACTCTAAGGGTTGTTTTAAAGGGTTTAAAGTTCGTCTTTTAGCATGTATATTCTTCTTCTCCCAATCTCTTAATTATAATTGAAATTTCCATATCATATGTTACTATAGAACTATAATCTAGATAGAGTACCTCTTCGAAACAGTTGTTAACTGGCAACTAAATTAATAATTTTGTCAGGTTGGCATTGAGTGAGTTGACTTTGTTAGGTTGGCACCAAGTTGAAGATTTAAATGCATTTATCGCAGAAAAATTGATTGGGCACTGCTACTTCAATCCTGGGAATATTATATTACTAGCCGTCAGGCTCGCTTCGCTCGCCATATCCGTTTAGCCAGACGTAGTCTGGCCCCCGACTGGATTGTCCTAACATATGATAAAAATGCTCAAATGAAAAATGCAGGCGAGTGAAGCGAGCCTGCTGATTTCATTCTTGGACGATCCAGCCGGGGGTCCAGGGGGCGGAGCCCCCTGGCTAGACGGTTATGACGAGCGAAGCGAGCCTGACGGCTAGTTCAATATATAGACATGATTACAAAAAGCATATAAGCTACAAATATCTACAAAGTATTAATACAATTGGTTGATTATTTGCTGATCTAAGAAAATGTGGCCCCCATTATATATATGAATATGTGTCGGGATGCCACTAATTTTGTTTGCTATTGTTTAAGATTTTATGCCAAAAGTAAAAATTGTAATAAAGATACATCTTTCTAGTCATAAGAAGTTCATGAAAACCACATTTATATACACAAATTTTAAAAAAATTGATAACCTATGATGTAGAAATTTTATATAAATTTAACATAAAAAACATTTATAATACTCATGGGAAAAAATTAATTGAAATGAAGAAAATAAGAATGAAACAGTATGGACATTTTTTCATAGAACTAATTGTTCTCCATGATTGATTCTATCAGACAGGAGCCAGTTTTTTGTTTTCGACTTGAATGAATTGATTGGAGCTGTTTCTTTAATAGCTATTGGCAGTTTATTGAAAATTGTTGGTCCCAAATATGTGGCTGACCTCTGAGCAGCTGATGTTGTCATCCTGGGAATAGTTTGAACAAATTTTACATCAAGCATGAGGTCCTCGTTATAATGGCATTATCTGATTATCATCGATGTTGCAATACTTGTCTATCATTCGACAAAATAGTTAATAAACGATCTGGCAACCGGGAGCAAGGAAACGATATCGCTATCTGTTTTGTCGAATGACAGACAAGGATAGCAACACCAATGTTAATCAAATACTGCCATTATAACGTGGACCCCACTAGAGTCATGCTTCATGAAAGATGTGTTGAAACTATTTTGTAGAAGCTGATGGATAAGTTCTTGAAGATAACAAGATAAATGCATCAAAGAATAGGAAAAAGCAACAGATGATATTTTAGAGGCTATAATATTGGCTCTATTCCCTGCTTGGATAAGGAAAATCGTCGAACACCTGTTCTATATTTACCAAAGTAGGGGAAACTTGGAGTGAGGAAGGCGTTTTTAAGGCTGATTCTGTCGTTTTATTCTGTCGTTCATATTTCCTCAATCTCTTTTCCAATATTTTCAAGTGTAGTATGAGACTATCAGTAAAACGTACTAAACCCACACTAAACTCCTACTGAACTCGTACTAAACACACACCTATCCTTTTTTATATTTTCATTTCTCTCAAATCAGTCGTTCTTGAAATAAATGAATAGCCTAGCCCTTTCATCACATTCTTAGTGCCGGTTGCACAAAAGCCGGTTAAATTTTATTCAAGATTAATCCCATGAGAACCAATCAAAGAAGCCGTCTTCCAAAAAACCTTCTCTGATTGGTTCTTAAAAAATTAATCACGCTTAAAATTTGACCGGCTTTTGTGCAACCGGGCCTTATAGTTGAATACACTCATCATGGCAATAGCATGAAATTGATCTAGCTGTAAAAGTAGTTGTATTTGGTATTTAATTTAAATTTATTCCCCAAAAAAACATGATACACGATTATGTAATACAAGATACAAAATATTTTGGAATCCTTTACTTGAGTTATTCTCGCAGTCCATGTCTAGAAAAGCAAGGAGCTGTCTGATTGGTCAATGAGTTGTTTATTCGCCATTTTACTTTCACAGCTCTCCACCAATAGGAAGCGAGCAGCTTGAGAACGTCACATGTCCTTGTCCAATGAGACTAGAATTTGTAGATGGAATAACATTCTAAGAGATTTATATTTCAGACTACTCGTTAAATTTGGGACGTGGCTCACCGTAGAAAATTTATTCCAATATTTAATGGTGTCTCAAGTTAGTTCGGCTGCACTGGTTAACCACTTTTAAAGCAAAAAATTTGTACATTCTTTGCAATATCTCCAAACACTACTAGAGCTACCAACTTGAAACCTGTTTCATTGGATTCCTCGTCAAATTTTACATAAGATTGCACCATTTTAAACCCTGTTGTAGCCATAAAAAATGAAAATTGAAAATTTTTTTCAACTCTCGCCATATTTGTTTTGCTCATCCTTCGAAATCGACAACAATGTGATACATGATTGAACTCGTCTTGACCTCCTCGACTTGAAATCTTGAAGAATTAAAAGCAGGCCTATAACTATCCTCGGTTAAAAGAATCTATAGATGCAACATTTTAAATAAATCAATCCCCTTATAGTTCATCAGTCAATCGTGTCATGCGTCAATCGTGTATTTCCTATCCCGTACATGTATAAGCCAATTCTTCCTTCATAATATTATACTGTAGATACAGCTACCTGTGGATATGTCTACAGTTTTTCTCTCATCATCAGATTATAATACGATATTTTCTTGATAATATTATTATCATGGCTAATGTATGGACAAGAGTCAAGACAAGTGGAGTGAAAAGGCAAGGGATTTAAATTCAAACAAACGCTGTGTCTGCGGTGAATAGATGATACATAGTGGATAAGCAATGCTATTGTTGTCTCGGCTCTTTGTCATCCCTGAGCGTCTCTCATCCACTCCCCTCTCTCAATCCCCTCTCTCTCACTCCCCTCTCTCTATCCCCTCTCTCTCTCACTCACTCTCTCTCACTCTCTCTCTGTCTCTCTTTCTCGATCCCTTCCCACTCATTACCCCTATCATACTTTTCTTTGCTCTTTTGAAAAAAAAATTCTCCAGCAAAGCACTGGGGAAAGTGCTCATTCTCTCTTCTCGTTCTCTCTTTATTGCTCTATCTTCCTCTCTCTCTCTCTCTCACTTTTTCTCACACTCTCTCTCACTCTTTCTCACACACTCTCTCCCACTCTTTCTCACACACTCTTTCTATCTATCTAGCTCTTCCCCTTTAAATCTTTCTCACTCTCACACACACACACACACAATCTCTCTTCATCTCTCTCAATCTCAATAAGATTTGGTAATGAGTGGGAAGGATATTTTGAATATTCTTTCCGAAGAACGGACATTGATAAGTCAAAATCTCCGACAATTTATGTAGATGCATAACAATTTTATCTTTAATTATTACAAATTCCTTTTTTCGTATCATATACAGTTCAATAATTATTTTCTTAGTCTATATTATGTAAATTCATCTATAATTTTGCTGTATTGTAAGCTATTTTATATAAGTGTATAAGCCAGTATATATTGTAATCTACATAAATAAAGTACTCAATCAATCAATCAATCACACACACACACACACACACACACACACACACACACTCTTCCCCCCTCGCTCAGTAGTCTCGACTCTTTATCATCCCTTAGCGTCTCTCATTCTCTCCTCACTTCCTCTCTCTCTCACTCACTCTCTCACACTCTCTTCTGATCACTCTCATCCACTCTTTCTAACGCACATCTCACTCTCTCACTCTCTCTCTCTCTCTCAATTCCCTCTCACTCATTATGCCCCTCATCTTTTTCCCTGATATCTCTTTTGAAAAAACTTTCTCCAGCAAAGCACTTGGAAAGTGATCATTCTCTTCTCTCTCACACTCTCTCTTTCTCACTTTCTCACTCTCAATCTTTCTCTCTCTCGCACACACACACACACAATCTCTCTCAAACCCCTCTCTTTCCCCACGCCCTGTCATCTTTTTCTCTGCTTGCCCTTTGAAAAAATTATCTCCAGCAAAGTAGGTACTGAGAAAGTTCAACAAGTTGGACGACCCAACACCGCCTCCAAGCTATTGTGAGGTCCACGTTATAATGGCAGTGGAGAAAGATAGGAGAGCAACGTTGCCGATTCTCTGTCTTGTCACTGCCTTCTATAGAGGATAGCTGATACTGGTATATCTCATGTAATATTAACTGTTCATTCTTGTTTGAAAATAACCAATTTCAATTTCATTAATTGTCAATTTAGAATATTCAATGCATATTACAAGCTTTTCATTGAAAATATAAATAAATAAACATAATAATATTCATAAATTTATACTTGAATAAAATAAAATATAAAATCTAGGCATCACCAGCAAAAAGAAACTTTGCCCGCTGGTGAGAGTTTCAAAGCAGTAACAGAAAAACGTAATGTTTCAAAATATTGCAGAAAATTTA
>NW_024090978.1:0-24243 GCF_014356525.2 Nilaparvata lugens | reverse complement strand
TTTAATTCTGATCAAATGCCACGAGAACCACAAAATTTCACAGAAACATTCTAAGGATGAGCTGTTTCTGATTGGTTCTCAAGACGTTCAATCCCTGTGAAATTCAACAGACGTTTGTGCAACCGGGCCACAGTCTTCAAAAGATGCAGTTTTGTCGATTTACTATGACACTGTAGCCAGTTTATTCTACCAGAGTTGTATTTATTGTCAGAAAAAATGAATCAGTGGATGAAAAGATGAATGAATTCATTGATTAACCTGTATCATTGTTTGGTTAATGCCCGTTAAATCTGCTCGAGAAGCCCGTTGAATCTTCCAGAATTATCTTTTCTTCAAAAAAGGAATGAATCAGTTTATTACAATACTGTAGATCATCATCATCTTCTTACAAGGATTAGGCTCTATTGGCCTGTACCGGCATCCATTTCTTCCTTGGTCTTCCTATGCCTCGCTTTCCTTCGGGTTTGTACTCCCATGCTAATATTGGCAGCCTATTGGATGGCATTCTGAATAAATTAGTAGATCAATTTTCCCGATATTTCTTCAGAATATCCAATAGCGGCTCTACATTCAATTCAGCTCTTATGTTGTCATTCCTTATTTTATCCAGTCTACTACAACCTTTGACCGCTCGTAAAAATCTCATTTCAGCAGCTTGTATACGAGATTCAGTTTGTCTATTTAAGACCCATGCCTCACTACCGTATGTTAGTCATTAACGGTATGTCATTAACCGTGTCATTAACGGTATCGCCATTGTTTTGTAAAACTTCGCTGGGTATCTTGTCTCGTTCGCCTCGTAAGACGAGCTATAAGAAGGCGAACAATACTGTAAATGAATGAATAAATGACTCATTGGTTAATCTGTGTTTCGGATGGACACGTTAAGCCGTCGGTCCCGGCTGCCTAAAAAGCAGTCGTTAGGTCATGTCAGAGGCCCTGAGATTGATCAGCTGCGACCTGAAAACTCTGACACCAGACCTGAGCCAGCCAGGTCACTTGATATTATTATTATTATTATCTGTGTCATTGATTGTTAAATGAATGAATGGATTAGTAACTGTAGAGTATGTAGTAGTAGTAGAGTATTTTCATAATAATAGTAATACCAAAGGGAGCGTAGAATGAAAAAATGACGTGACAAAGTTTATCTGCTTCAGAATTTCCCCCAAGTTCCATGCGTGCTGAAGTATAATAATCTTATCAGGTTATTTTAATCCATATTGTAAAATGTACTTGTTATCAAAGTGAGAATATTATCAAATTGCGGAAGCCGTCAGGGTATTTAATAGCAGTATATTATATTATTATGTGAAATCTGTTTATACTACTACCTTGCTTGATGCAATATCAAAGACGGTTGAATGTAGAACTTATCCTGTATAGCTTATCCAAACGTCCCCTTTAACCTACTCCACACACTATATAGGAGTATGTCATACAAATCACATGTTTTTGAGGTTATATTAACGTGATAGCTTGAATTTCTCTATAGTCAGGTACACGTTATGATGGCAGTGTTTGATTAGCAATGGTATTGCTATCCTTGTCTATCATTCAAACAAAGTTGATAGCGCTATCTCTTTCTCGCTATGCTGTGTTGCCAGATCGTCTTTTAAAAATCTAGAATTGATTGATAGTTAATTAACGAAATATTGTATTTTGATCATAAGAATTCATTATTAAATTATTGAAAAATATAATTTCTTGCTTAATAAAATATCATTGATTATTTTAAACGAGAATGAACAGTTAATATTACATGAATAAACCTGTATCAGCTACCGTCTATGGAAGGCATTAGCTAGACTGAGGATTGGCAACGTTGTTCTCCTATCTTTCTCCACTGCCATTATAACGTCGACCCCACTATTATAGATGCTATCGAAAATAATTTCTAATGTATATTTCATCTCCAACATAGGATGTGAAATTAACTCAGTACAAGAAATGTCTTGGGAAAGTTTTTGTCACATATTGCAAGGGAAAATGTGGACGTTAAAAATAGTTGTATTTCAAGAACAAATATTAAGAAAATCATGTTTTAGTATTCTTCTCAAGCTTCTATCGGCCAGACCCAAATTAGTATCATTTTTTTCCATAGTTTTTCATGAACTTGGTATGGATTGAATGGGTTTACAATCTCTATTCACATCTTGTCAATAATTCGATCAATTAATAAGAAATATGATCATTCCTAGATCATTCAATTACTGCAAAACTACACTCTGATCATTACTGTATGGAGTATATGACTCTATGGACTCTTTGACTCTATGGAGTCAATCAATGATAAATAGACCCGTTTCTATCACATGCTAGGAATGGTTCAATGGTACAATTGTACCATTTACTGATACAGATGGTTTAGAATGGTACAATTACTGCAGAACCGAACCTTGATCATTGGAGAGAAAAGGAGAAAAGTAGGGAAAGAATTATATTTTAAATAAGAGATCGATGAAATAAAAAGAGGATACCAGTTTCAAGAAACGGCACCATACAGGTATTTGATTGGAAAGAAAGCTATTGATTTTTTGTGTAGTTGAGAAGTTGATATTGTGGTAATTATTCATATTGAATGAAAAAGACTGAGAAATTGTCAAAAAACCACAGATTTATTGATACTTAGAGAGACCGGTTTCGGTTATTACACTATTGTCAATCTCTGATAGTTTATTTTTGACAATTTCTCAGTCTTTTTCATTCAAAGTTATTGATCCTGAGTGTATGTCAAGATAGAATAATAATAATAATAATAATTTATTCGACCAGAAACAAACATTGTACAAACAAATTGAAATAAAATAACATAACTGGTGTAGCAAACACCCACGCATGCACAATACATGTTTATAATTCTGTGTGGGGCATTTTCTTCGTATAAGGTTCACTGATACCTCAAGTATGGAAGACCTTTGATTGAACCCAAGATGGCCCTTTGATATCCCAGATGATCCACACTTCCTTGGTTCAGACACCTCGAGCTAACTATGACCTCTACAAAAAATATTCTTATCGAGATTCCAAGGATCAACTTGAAACGAATAAGATGCAACACACATTCTGTAAGAATTGATAGGCTTTCAGAAACGGACGGACCAAGAACAAGCAAATGATATCTCTTACAAGGAGAGCAAGGACCTTGGACTCTGGTGTCGACGAAAATTGAATTGGTCCACGGGGACCAATGCTGTGTACCCGACAAGACGTGAATCACGAGCACTGGCTAGGGTCACGAATTCCCGGCAGATAGCGTCCTTAGAAATCCGATACATTTCAGCAAGCAGATTCCCATTAGGCGTAATGGCCATTTCACATTATAAATAAATATTTAGAGTAGATTAGTCTTGAAGATTCATGTTTGTAGGTAGTAGAGCCTTTGAAAGAACGTTTAATCTCTTGTATCCAATGTAGGCCTATAACTGAATAAAGAAATGAGAGTATCCTTAAATCTGATACACTTATAGAGACACTTGGACACATATCCGATACGAGGAAGCAGCTTTCCATCAGGCGTATTGAAAAGTTTATATTCTGAATAGATATGTCGGCTTGATATCCCTTGAAAACTCATCTTTTTAGACGATTTCCCAGACAACCAGGCTTGAATCTGTCGTGATACGTTCCTTAAAACGGTTCTTAATAGGTTCTCTGTGGTGATACGTTAATACGTTTTTGGGTGATACCTTTGGAAAAACGTGTCTTTTGTTACAAGATTTCTATGATTCGGGTATTATTGAATGAAGTAATGAATGAATACGCTTGTTGACCCGGTTCACTTTAACATACTACTTCCCAATACGCGTAATAGTTATTTTACATTTCTTAAGAGATGCTTTGGAAAGATAGTATTCATGTAGACTCTCGCGTCTCGTACATTTCTATGAGTAGATAGTGGGAATGTAGAAGAAATCTGTAAAAGGGTTGCTATTATTACTTTTTGTGCATTACTGAATGAATGTGTGAATGCTTGTGAATTCACTCCGGCAATCTCCCTCTCAATAGATATTTTACATTCCGATATCTGCAGTAGATAATAATACTCATGAATACTCATGTCTTGATAGTGAAACAGTTGAAAAATCGCCGAATTTGTACAGGATTTCCATGATCTGTGTAATACTGGATGAGAGCATTACTTGCTTGTATACCTTGCATTTTGTTAATAGATTTCTGAGCTTGATATGAGGTAATCCGCACTGACTAGAGACCGCAGTGAATGAGCACATTGGAAGAACGTGGAATTTTGTATTAGCATGAGATAGGAACTTGAGTTTTCTTTCTTGAAAGGCTGAATGGTTGAGAGCTTGGTTTCCAATCGATACCAAGATAAGATAGAAGCTTGGTTCCTTTGAAATTGGAGCAAGATATTCAAAGAGAAAAGTAGGGGTCGAAAGATGTGTATCTGTTCAGATGAGCCTAATATATGTGAGTATGTAAAACCCATAATATAGAATCTACGAAAAAGTTCATCATTATCAATCGGATTTCCCTCTTGTTATTTATGTCTAATATAATGTGATGTACGGAGACATACCAAAAAATAAGTAACATACATGAGTATGTGGACACACCAGAAAATTGATCTATTATCAATCTAATCTTCACTTGAATTTCTTCAAGGAATAATCTTTATTTTCAGAACTTATATGTAAAATATATGAAGGATACATGATTTTGAGAAATGAACACAGATTACTCGATCATGGTTGATGATAATGATTCATTTCTCTTGTTTTGATAACAAATCAAATACTTATGGCAGTAGTAGCAATACTTCTCGTAACCTGCAAAGTTCAACGTTCAGCTTCATAGAATTTGATTCTTGCTTTATCATTTGCATTTGCATTGTCATTACTATTTGAACAATGAGAAAAAATCAGTATTGTCAATTAATCATGATTGATTTCGTAAAATATAACTATTAAATAATCTTTCATTTTGTGTGTTTACTGTTTACCGCCATTTTGTATTGTCTGAACCGCTAGTTGGGAAGAGGCTTGTCTAGGCCAATGACAGTCCACAGACGTTCATTTTGATAGGTCACGGCCTTCACCAATAGCAGTGCTCGGCTGTCAGTTTAGATACAGCTGCTCTTCACTTTCAGTTCAAGTTTACCAGATAATGATAATGGTGGCCCGAACTGGTATCTCGATTTCTAAAAAATCTATGGTCTGTGGTTTGACAGTGTCTATAATTTTCATTCATGAACTCGTTATTCAGAAACAGGTGAAAAGTTGTAGGACAAATCATAAACATAGTATTCATGAATGCTTTGAAGGCTGTAAAGCATACATTTGCATGCATTCATTGCATGGTATCAATTTAACAAATTTGGGCTTAGTAGATGTAGCATCCTTCTTTCATACGTTACAATTAATAATAATTATATAATAAAATAATTAAAACACCTTAATTTGTACAAATAGACAATTAAGAACATATGAGTAGTATTATTATACTTTAAAATAAATAATGAGACAACTGAATAACATTAAAATTTTATCAAAATTGTTGGAGAGAGATGAGGCTCAGCCTAGTTTTTCCTCCAAAGTCATAATCTTCGATATATATAAAAGCAAAATGGCACTCACTCTCTCACTGACTGACTGACTGACTCACTCACTCACTCGCAGAACTAAAAATCTACCGGACCAAAAACGTTCAAATTTGGTAGGTATGTTCAGTTGGCCCTTTAGAGGCGCACTAAGAAATCTTTCGGCAATATTTTAACTGTAAGGGTGGTTTTTAAAGGTTTAAAGTTCGTCTTTTAGCATGTATATTCTTCTTATTCCAATCTCTTAATTATAATTGATATGTCCATACCATATGATAATATAGAACTATAATCTAGAGAGAGTACCTCTTCGAAACAGTTGTTAACTGGTAACTAAATTAATAATTTTGTCAAGTTGGCATTAAGTTGAGTTGACTTTGTTAGGGTGGCACCAAGTTGAAGATTGAAATGCATTTATCGCGGAAAAATTGATTGGGCAATCAGAGCTATTCCTGGGAATATTATATTACTAGCCGTCAGGCTCGCTTCGCTCGCCATATCCGTTTAGCCTGGACCCCCGACTGGATCGTCCTAACATATGATAAAATGCTCAAATGCAAAATGCAGGCGAGCGAAGCGAGCCTGCTGATCTTATTCTTTGACGATCCAGTCGGGGGTCCAGGGGGCGGAGCCCCCTGGCTAGACGGAGCCCCCTGGCTAGACGGATATGGCGAGCGAAGCGAGCCTTACAGCTAGTTTGATAATTAACATAGAGCTTTCTGTCCTATATCGTACCGTGACGTGTCATCCCGGAATGTGAGTGTGAGCGCTGTTATCGGGTCTGGCTGCAACTGTCTACAACGTTGATGGAAAGATACAATTTTCAATATTTTCGATGTTTTTGAACGGGTACTATTATAGTCAACTGTCTACTAACGTTAATGGAAAGATACATTTTCAAGATGTTCGATGTTTTTGAACGGGTCGTATTATAGTCCACTAGACAGCTGATTTATGATGAATAATTCTATAGTCTGATTTTTACTCTAATATTGGCGTATGAAGGTGGCTCCTTTTTCATTTTATATTATCCTTGAAATGCAAAATTTCCAAAAACCTTGTATATACGTCGACGCGCAATTTAAAAAGGAACATACCTGTCATGAAAATCTATCACCGCGTTTCGCCGTAAATGCACAACATATAAATATATGAACATATAAACATTTGAACATTAAGAGAAATGCCAAACCGTCGACTTGAATCTTAGACCTCACTTCGTTCGGTTAATTATTATACTTCAAAATAATTAATGAGACAAATGGATAACATTAACATTTTATCAAAATTGTTGGAGAGAGATGAGGCACAGCCTAGTTTTTCCTCCAAAGTCATAATTTGAGTTATAATTATGATTATAGTATTTCGTACAGTAAATAAATAAATAAAATAGTACAAGACTTAATTGCACTATATAGTGTGTATATGGATATATCTTGAGGTGAAAACCACTGAAAATACATAATTGACATGAGCAGTTGCACTAAATAAACCTTATTACTGATGTAGCTCACGTTCAAAACGTAGTCATTAGCCATAACGCAACACGGATGAAAAAGAAAGTAATGAATGGTAACAAACGTACAGATCGAGCAGAGGATCCCCTCTGTGAAGCACTCACTGATATCAAGTTAATTAGTTTTTCACTGCATCATGAATATATGAAGCTGGCTACAAGGCTCCTCCCTCCGCATGCCACCACGCATGTAAATAAATATTATTTTGCAATTGTTTGCTTGACAATGCATTTGAATGGTGTAAGTTGTGAATTCAACTAAAGGTTAGCACGATAATCACCAGTATCTTAATTAATTCGAAATAAATTGGAAGTGGGAGAGGGCTGTATTGCTTTAGTGTAATTTCAGGTTTTCAACCTTTTCAGGGACTTTCCGTATTTAATAATAATTGACCGAGCGGAGTGAGGTCTAAGATTCAAGTCGACGGTTTGGCATTTCTCTTAATGTTTATATGTTGCGCATTTACGGCGAAACGCGGTAATAGATATTCATGAAATTTGACAGGTATGTTCCTTTTTAAATTGCGCGTCGACT
This sequence comes from Nilaparvata lugens, assembly GCF_014356525.2. Lineage (NCBI taxonomy): Eukaryota > Metazoa > Arthropoda > Insecta > Hemiptera > Delphacidae > Nilaparvata > Nilaparvata lugens. The sequence goes on along the minus strand of NW_024090978.1, from coordinate 16,632 downwards.
TATATACAAGGTTTTTGGAAATTTTGCATTTCAAGGATAATATAAAAGGAAAAAGGAGCCTCCGTCATACGCCAATATTACCGTAAAAATCAGACTATAGAATTATTCATCATAAATCAGCTGTCTAGTGGACTATAATACGACCCGTTCAAAAACATCGAACATCTTGAAAATGTATCTTCCCATTAAAGTTAGTAGACAGTTGACTATAATACTACCCGTTCAAAAACATCGAACATATTGAAAATTGTATCTTTCCATCAACGTTGTAGACAGTTGCAGCCAGACCTGATAACAGCGCTCACACTCACATTCCGGGATGACACGTCACGGTACGATATAGGACAGAAAGCTCTATGTTCATTTAGGATTTTTCTAGACATTTTAAATTGATAATTATTCATTAATTTTTGAGAAAACATAGCAACAGGTCAATGTAACTTACTGAGAGCGAGGTCTATTGTTCACAGAACTACTAGTAATAATAATACTATTTTACTTCTACTTTTAACTTATTTTGTTAATTGTCAATTGTATTTATTTAATTATAGACATACATGTATGCATTGTATGAAGGAAAACTAAACTATTGATTGATTGAGTGTAAGGTGAGGGTCAGGTATTCTATTAGAGTCTCCTCATCAACTCAGGTTGAGATTTTCATTTCCTTGAGAAATGTTTATATTAGGTACTATAAACACCGAATAGTTCGTACTGTCGAGGCATTTTACTTTCCTTGCCCTATTACCATAGGTAAGGAAAGTATTGCTTTCCGAAAAAAATTAAGGTACCCCAATTTCTAAATCCAATTCAAGATGGTTAGCCGCCAAATATGTTGGCGAATGGCGAATATGTTGTCAAAAATAGGTTTTTTCGCGATTTTCTCAAAAACGGCTCCAACAATTTTGATCAAATTTATACCTAAAATAGTCATTGATAAGCTCAATCAACTGCCTTAAGTCCCATATCTGTAAAAATTTCAGGAGCTTCGCCCCATCAATGCAAAGTGTGATTTTGGATTCCCAATTATCAGGCTTCAGATACAATTTAAACAAAAAAAATTCAAGTGGAAAAGATTGAGCATAAAAATATCTACAATTAATGTTCAGTGACATTTCCACCTAAAATTGAAAATAAGCTCGAAATTCGAGAAAATGTGTTTATTCAATAATGCAAACTGTTGGAAACTGTTGATTCTATTGAATCATTCACTATGAAGAGATAGCAGACTTCGTGTGTCTTCAGCGTTATTGTCATGTCACCAGCTGGTAGATCTTGAATAGAAGTAGAAGACTTGAGATGCGCGTGTACACTAGCGTCAGGTGATCAATTTTCATAACAGCAAGGAAAGTTGTGTGAGTGCGCCACACCAGATTTTTTACATAGGAATATTTATATGACATGCGTATAATTAAGTATAGATTTATATATTTTTTTCTGTTTCATGCTATAAAATAGCTATCTATAAGTCCAAAGACCAATGAGCTGATTTTTTTCATCCTTAAATACTACTTGGGTATATATAAATGTTCAACGGATCTCGAAAACGGTTCTAACGATTTTCACGAAATTTGGAACGTAGTAGGTTTATGATATAAAAATTCGATTGCACTAGGTCTCATCCTTGGGAAAACTCGCTGAACGACATTAAAAGGAAAATCAAAGAGCGGGTCAACTCATAGGAAATTCTTGCAATGAGTAACTAAATTTTCTACATGAGTGACTGAAACCAAAACTAATGAGTAACTAAAACTTACAATGCTATTGCTAAATTCAATATGTTTAAATGAGTAAATAGTTATTGATTCAATTTGAACTTTCTGTGTTGTTGTGGACATGATATTTTGGTAGATATCCATATTGAATGGGAACGCTTTCATATTGTCAAAACCACTGATTTATTAGAACAATTATTTGAAATACTGGTTTCGGCTCTTATACCATTATCAACCTCTATTAAACTGAAAGCTCAAACATTCATCAGCAAATTATAGTATGGGCGAAGCCCTACGATTGGTCATCAGCTCTCGACTAATGAAGGTTGAGCTCTACTGTGATAGGCCGAGACACGACACGCCCAAGTTTTCCAAATATGGTCATCAGAACTGATGGACAATAACCAATGTAGAGTAACTTGGTAGCTAACATAACCAAATCGAGAAAGAATGAGGAAGGATGAAAGAATATTTGAAAACCAGTAAGAATGAAAATACAAGAAACTACAACAATAAAATATGGTATTCACAACCATACTTGAAATACTTGTGCATGTCTTGTCAATGAACAATGACAGTAGAGCTCAACCTTCATTGGTCAACAGCTGATGGCCAATAGTAGGGCTTCACCACTACCTCCATAAACAAGTCGTAGTGCATTCGTGTGACGTCATCACAGGTAGGACTCTTCCTCCAATAAAAAATCGTTGATTTCAGCTGATCTATATCAGCTGGTGTTTTTATTGGTGGAGGAGTCCTACCTGTGATGACGTCAAACGAATGCACTACGGCTTTGTTTACGGAGGTAGTGGCTTCACCCACACTATATATCATACTCTTCTTCCCAATGCCTGAAGTTCTAGTTTACAAGAGATTGATGATAGTATAACCAACGAAACCAGTATCTCAAATTGTTCTGATGAATCAGTTGGCTTTATATTGTCTAATATTATCAAGGTATTGACAAAAACTCTAACAAAAACAATGGTGGGAATATCGTTTTCGATTATTATCAGGTTTTGACAAAAACAAAGGTAGGAGAATTGTTTTGAAGGATAATATTAGTAGTATCAATAGATATCATCAGTAAATTAACAGTTCTCTAATCCCCTTTATAGTATTGCATGGAAGGTTTTGACTTGAATGGATAAAATTTCCGTTACAACATCGATTTTAGAATCCATCAGACAGATTATTGTTATTTCTAGCTCGAGTACGCACTTCCGCATAAACTTCGTTCATTGCAAATTTCGCTGGTCATCAAACAAAATCAATATGTGAAACAGAATTCCATCGTTTTTGAACTCTTCATTCCTGATAAAAAAATTTAAGCTACGGATATCCTAACTGAAATGAAAGTGGACTAATACCGCATGAAACAACTTTTCTGATCCATGAATGCCATATTTCACGAGTGAACGGACTCATTGAGTTAAAGTCATTCCCATGTTATGCTTGATTTATTTCCTCTTCGACCTGCTATCAACCTCGTGTACATTCGTCATATTTTTTGAGAATTAAGTGAATTTTGTTCGTGATTAAAGTTATGCCACGGATTATACGTTTGCAGGGAGAGTGCGTTGAGCTAAAAATAATAAAGTTTCAAAAGCCTCGTGCTTTCTACAGTTTATACATGTGATGGTAATTATAGCCCAGTTGGAATTCATTCGCTTATGATTGATTATCCAGGCAGGAAATAATATTTTTAAGCCCGTTTTCAAATGTAGCATTTTGCCATTATCTTTTACTTGGGGAAAACAGTGAAATTCCAGTTGATTTTCCAGGATAATTGGGCAGTAGACTTATTTATCGTATTGTTCAAGGGGATCTAACAATATTTCTGTTAATATTCACGGTGATATATAGTGGTATTCATTCATAAGTAACACACTAGAAAATTGTCTAATATTTTCAGGAATTTTTTATTGAAAAATTACATACATGTTTTAGCAAGTATAGCGTCTTTTTGTGTAGTTGAGAAGTTGATATTGTTGTAATTATTCATATTGAATGGAAAAGAGTAAGAAATTGTCAAAAAACCACAGATTTAAATCCAGCCATAGTTTTAAATCTGTGGTTTTTTGACAATTTCTTAGTCTTTTTCATTCAAGTATAGTGTCAGTGAAAACGTTTTCTAAACCTTCAAAATTCAAAATTCTTAGTTTCTGTTGTTTTTGAGTGAAATAGGACTGAATTTCAGTGAAGTGGAATCATAACCTTATTTCGGACTTTTAAAATGTTATCTAAATTTGGGAGAGAAATAGTACAAGGAGTATTCTTAGTTTTTCTCTCCCATTCAGTGCTTCCTTGTAAAAATTAGAATAATAAATAAATAAAATAAATAATACTGAAGATGACAACATGGGTGTTAAAACATGTATTTATTTCTTCAATAAATTCTTGATATTATCAGAAAATATTCTAGTTTTCTCATTTCAAATATATAGCAATATTTTTTCAAATATGATCTTCAGAACTGTGAAAATTCTAGTGCTTTGATTTTCCTTAAAAAATTGCAGAAAATCAGTATATTTCGCCTGATAAGAAATACTTGAATTCCATTTCATTCTATGTGCAGCGAGTATTATTTATGTTTAAAATTATATTTCACTTTCACACAATATCAATCTAATCCTTATATTGTAGTGGTAGCTTGTTCGCAATGGTATTCAGAGCTTCAAATCGTCTAGATTTCAATGCATATTGTATGGGTATTACAAACAGGTTATCAGCTTTCCAGTAGGTTAACCACGTGATACACACAACGCAGATCCTTGTAGGACACTTGTGACAGACAGATGATTGACATTCTTAATCGTTTAGGCTCTCGAGTATGTCTCCCACCAATTTCAATCAAAAGGATTATCGTTTCATTCACGTGAGATTGAGACAATTCCTCGAACATATTGTGTCAATAACCGGAATTGACCGATCTGGCTTTATTGTCGGGAAAAAGGAAATTTGTATGGCTTTTGTTAGTGGGAAGTCCCTTGCGGGAAGGTCCCACCTCGTCTGAGAATATAATAATATCGGGGACCGAGCTTCGTTCTGGAGTACAAAAGCATAAAAAAATTATTACGAAAGAAGAAATTATGATAACATTTATACAGAAATGTTCTCTCTAATCACAGTAAATTGAGATTAATTCCCAGAATGCAAAAATTTCCCTCACAAAGGCCCAGTTGCACAAAAGCCGGTTAAATTTTAATCCTCATTAACTTCACGTGAACCAAATCAGAGAAGACCATTTCAAAAAGATGGATCTACTGGAATTAGTCAGAATTGAAAATAAGCCGGCTTTTTCTGCAACCGGCACTTAGTACCTGTTTGGATAATTACAAAAGTTCAACAGCTGAGTCATAATTTTGACATAGTCCCACACACATGAACTCGCTCACTCACTTCCATCATCAACAGACGACGAAATAATTATCAGCTGTTTTTCCAATGATGAATAATAATTATCCTTTTAATGTTCTTCAGCGAGTTTTCCCAGGGATGAGACCTAGTGCAATCGAGTCTTTATATTATAAACCTACTATGTTCTGAATTTAGTGAGAATCGTTAGAGCTGTATTTGAGATCCGGTGAAATACAAAGATATAAACATCCAAACATCCAACATCTAAACAGAAGTTGCTCGTTTAATAGTATAGGATAAGCCGTCAATGGGTCTTACGACCGTCATAATTCAGCCAGGACCTACAATTTAACGTGCTCATCCGATAACACATGATTGACCTGGTTGAAAATGTTGGTGATGAGTGGGTTTAAACCCGGGATCTCTAGGCTACTAAGCAAGCACTCTATCCACTAGACCACGGATCACTACATTGTTGGAAATTTCCTTTAGAAGAGAGCAATACCATAGAGTGAAGATACTGTTCAATAGATTTACCTATAGTGAGGTCCACGTTATAATGGCAGTGATTGATTGCTATCCTTGTCTATCATTCAACAAAGTCAATAGCGCTATCTCTTTCTCGCTTTGCTCTGTTGCCAGATTGTCTTTTAACAATGTAGAATTGATAAAATTAATCAACAAAATTTGTCATCCTAATATTATGGAATTATTGAAAAATATAATTTCTTGCTTAATAAAATATAATTGATTATTTAAAACGAGGACGAACAGTTAATATTACACCAATAAACCTTTTACACCAATAAGGCGACAAACCGCCTTTTCCTGAACACAAATAAATCTCAAATGTTGGTGCTAAGCCTGAGGCAGGTCATTGACGGAGCAAAGAATGCAAAGCTGCTAGGTATCACTCTTGATCAGAGACTTACTTGGATCCCCCACATCGAAAATGTTTGTTTAAAGCTGGGCAGAGTGATTTACCTGCTTCGGAATTTGAAAGATTGTGCACCTAAGCATTATTTGAGAATGTGTTACTTGGGGTTGTGCTCCAGAAGTTCAAAGGGTGCTACTATTACAAAAGAAGGCATTGCGTATCATCTCTGGAGCAGCTTATCTGGAGCACTGTAAGCCTCTATTCATAAATGAAAATACTATGACCATTCATGGGATGGTGGTTTTCAAACTCTTAATGAACGTGAGGAAGAACATTGACACTTATCATTGTAGAGAAGACATTCACAGCTACAATACAAGGAATAGGTTCCGAACAGACGAGCCCTTTACAAGATTGAGCAAGATTTTGACTAGTCCTGGCCACTTGTCTGTGAATTTTTCAATATCCTCCCTATTACAGTCGGGGAACTACCAATTGTTTCGTTTAGGGAAAGATTGGAGAATCTGCTTTTAAAGAATCCCATATATTATTTTTATGAGTTCCTTCATCTGTCTGTTTCAGATTTTTTTTAGACTAGAGTTTGTTTGTTATGTCATTTCTCTTGTGTGAGGTCTGCTTTTATCAATTCTCATAGTGCATAGGATTATTATTATGAATTGAGTCTGTTTCTATCAATTCTCATAGTGCCAATTTCATTTTTTTTGTAATGTTCGTTTTTTTGTTTTTCGTAATAGTATTAATGAGATTTATCGACTTGTTATTGACGATTGCTATTGCATTGTTATTGCTTTAATGGAATAAGAGTATTCTTATTCTTATTCTTAACCTGTATCAGCTACCGTCTATAGAAGGCATTAACAAGACAGAGGTTCGGCAACGTTTTTCTCCTATCTTTCTTCACTGCCATTATAACGTGGACCTCACTATAGATCATTATTTGTCTCTGGCAGTACGTACTTAATCATATTGTTTTCTCTAATATGATTTTCTTTAATATATGTGACACTTCAAGTCATTAACTTAACATTAACTAACTTTAATAACTCACTAAAAAGATAAAGATAATATTGTTGTCTCTTTATGTCTTTATTTCTTTCTAGCACTTAATCAACACTTAAGCCATTCAAAAATCTATTTTCTCTGTTTTTCATTCAACAAAGTCAATAGCGCTATATCTCTTTCTCGCTTTGCTCTGTTTCCAGATCGTGTTTTTAATCAAAATCAAATAAAATCTTCACTTCAAGGATTAGGTTTGTTAAAGAACCAGTTCCGGCACCCATCTTTTCCTCGGTCTTCCCACGTCTCTTTTCCCAGTAGGTTTATAGCAAATAAAATCATATCCATTTATTGCCAACGACAAGTATAGGCCACGTCATAAAATTACAATCATTGTTATACATGTACATAATATCACAATTTAAAAATTATTCACATTAAAGCTAAAATATTCATTCAGATTGTAAAAGCGGTTTCTAATTAGAAAATCTCTAATTCTTAATTTAAAATCTTCCACAGCCAAGTCTCTAATGTTTAATGGTAATTGGTTGAATAATCTAATTGCACATGAATCTAAAACTCACATGACTGGATTTGTACCGACAATATTCATTTCTCAGGTTCAATTTACTTCTGGTATTGTGGAAATGAATTTCAGAATGACTAGAAAAGGACATAACATTGGTTTTTACGAACAATAAACATTGAAATATAAAAATACAGGGTAAACACATAATTCTAAGCTTAATGAAAAAATCTGGTGTGGTACACTCACACAACTTTCCTTGCTCATATTCGAAACTACGATCAGACTTTTGTATATGTGTATATATAATTGTTTTCAGAGTAATTTTTCCTTTGTGTAAATTGTGAAATTCAATGATTTTTTTTAGTCGTCATTTTTTTAAAGTCGTCAAAACAGCTGTTCTACAGATGAAATATCTCGACTATGTGTTCTTTTTATGAACTGCTCTACCTACCTCATGCACGAGAAGGAGGTTACAAAGTCCATTTCTCAAGGATGGAGTGGACCCCCCATTAGTTTCCCAGAAAGGAGACTCATGCCAGTTAATAGAGCTGATAAATAACTATACAGAATATGAATTTGAAAAAATCGGTCAAGTTATTTTGGAAAAATCGTGAAAAACATGTTTTTTTAGTAATTATCCGCCATTTTTCTCAAGAATATTACGGAGCTCCTGCAATTTTCCAAGGAAAAAACTCATATCATTTGATAGGACTTATGTATAGCTACCCATGGCTTGAATTTGAAGAAAATCGTTAGAACAGTTTTCGAGAAAACGGTGAAAAACATGGATTTTTAGTCATTATCCGCCATTTTTCTCAAGAATATTACGGAGCTCCTGAAATTTTCCCAGAAATGAAACTTATGCCAGTTGATAGGGCTTAAGAATAGCTATCCATGGTATAAATTTGAAGAAAATCGTTGGAGCCGTTTTCGAGAAAACCGTGAAAAACATGGTTTTTTAGTCATTTTCCGCCATTTTTCTCAAGAATATTACGGAGCTCCTGAAATTTTCCCAGAAATGAGACTTATGCTAGTTGATAGGGCTTATAAATAGCTATCCATGATATAAATTTGAAGAAAATCGTTAGAGCCATTTTCGAGAAAAACGTGAAAAACATGGTTTTTTAGTAATTATCCGCCATTTTTTCCGCCATCTTGATTGAATTTTATTGAATTTCTTATTGTCGGGTCCTCATGGTATAGGGACCTTAAGTTTAAAATTTCAAGTCGATCGGTAATTAGGAATGGAGTTATCGTGTTCACAGGCATACACACACACACACATACACACATACACACACACAGACCAATACCCAAAAATCATGTTTTTGGACTCAGGGGACCTTGAAACGTATAGAAAACTTGAAATTGGGGTACCTTAATTTTTTTTGGAAAGCAATACTTTCCTTACCTATGGTAGTAGGGCAAGGAAAGTAAAAGGTTTGCAAGGCGTAAGGGGTGGAACTTTACATATATTTCTTATTGCCCTCTTTTTTGTAAAATGAACAAAGAATTAGCATCTTTGTAGTTTCCCCATAATATCGTACCATAGGAGAGATGAGAGTGTACATAGGTATAGTAACCAGTAATTAGGATTTTTGAGACACTATCCTTCAGTCTCTTGAGCTAAAAGTACTCCTTGTGACTTTTGGGATAGTGAAACCAACATGACTCTTCCACTTCATATTATTGTATGTTAAAGCCTTAGAATTTGACTAAATGTGGTGCTCCACAAGACACAGATGAATCCTGTGACTGATTAACTATTCAGTATTAATAACGAACTAAACGAATAAATTTCCTGAACTTTCCATTAGGAAATGAGTGTTTTAGGGTGGATTTTCGAGGTAACTCAGCAAAACAAAAGGTAATCGAAGCAACTATCTTGCCCAGTAACCTCAACCAAAGCCCTCAGTTATGGAACGAGTTTATTGATTCGGGGTCCTTTGAAAAGTGGACAAACGTGGCTGAATGGCTCTGATTGGCAGCCAATTGGACAAACTGGAAGTTGCCAGTCAATCACGGCGAAACAATATGACAATCCAACAATGATTGCTTAGGTAACACTGCAATTCACTCAGTCTAGTAGTTCAATAGAGCCAGAGCCGGCCAATCAGTGATACCACTCGATGCCTGCCTAACCGATACAAACACAGTAATTTCCAGCCCCAGTTCTGAATCTTCGGCAATTTTGTGAATTGTTTGTGGTTCGAATGGAATGTGTGTGATTTCGTATGGAACATCAGATATGATATTTTTTCACTCTGCACACTAATTTTATTTTTTTTTATTAATTTTTGTTCTTGGGAAAATCAAAATCCTAGTTTCTTATCTTGAGGTATGAAAATTGATTGATTGATTGATTGATTGAGTACTTTATTTATGTAGATTACAATATATACTGGCTTATACAATTATATACAATAGTACAATACAGCAAAATTATAGATGAATTTAATAATATAGACTAAGAAAATAATTATTGACTGTATATGATATGAAAAAGTAATTTGTAATATAATAAATATAGATAATTATATGTTATGCATCTACATAAATTGCGGAGCTTTGGACATATCAATGTCCATTCTTCGGAAAGATATTAAAAATATCCTCCCCACAACTCTTACCAAAAATGGTGCATAAGAGCACATATGCTCAAAATACTTGGGGAAAAGAATTGACTAGAAATAACCTTCATAGTAGAGTATTTCTGAATATAAGTTAGAGTTTGAGGTAGTTCATAATCAAAGAGATAGCTGAGATTGCGGTCGAATATCATCAGGAGATATTGTTCTCATCAATTGTTATTGACTATAAAATATACACATATTGTTTGAGATTATGTTTTCTATATGATGTCTTCCACTTGAAAGAATCAGTCTTAGCGGCAGTTTTGAATTTTCTTGGGTTTCTATTGACTTGATTTGTGCAGGGAGTAGATGTGGAGTTTTGGTGCTAGGTGGTTGAAGTGTCGTTGATATATTGCTTTCTAGCCACGTTCGTAATAAGAAGGTTTCTGTTTCTTGTGTTATGGCTGTATTGAGGCTTTCCGGGTTTTTGTGTAGTCTGCAAATTATTTTCAAAATGATGAAATGAGTAATTTAACTTTGCAAAATTATTCCTATGTTGAAGGCTTTCCGGGTTTCTGTGTGGTCTGCAAATTATTTTCAAAATTATGAAATAGGTAATTTAACTTTGCAAAATTATTCCTATGAATATAGTTGAATTTTTCTTTAATGTTCCATTTCATTATCATTATAGCTTCGTTTTATTCTTACAATTTCTCGAATTCTCAACTCAATTATCTCTTTGTATCCTGGAGTAATTAACTCTGTATCATTTTATTGTTGGGTGCTAATCCTATGTTATAAGCTCATTGCTTTCCTTTTGCAATTATTTCTTCATTCACAGAACATTTTGGAATACCAAAGTTTCAATCTAGATTCTGAATTGAAGAACAATAATAACTGAATAATTATATCATGCTATCAAAATATTCAACTTATCCTTTAGGTTTCAAAAATGTTAAATTACTCATCTAAGATTTTAACTTATCACTCAAATTGCTTAGGAACCCTCACAGATTCATCAAGAACTGGTGAACACTTCCACCTTCTATGCATGAACAAATATTTTGAATTTAATGAACATGTTGATAAGTATGAGTTGTTGCATAATAAAGAGAGTTATCATTTCACGAGGCTCTTTTAGGCGCATTTGCGGGTTTTTTTAACTCGCCGAAACTTCATCCCCTCTTAAGTGCTACAAGCAGCGTGCTACATTATTGTTTTAGCCTAATGGTTTTTTCACCCCTGAGCTAGATCTGGGGGAAAGATTTTAATGGAATGTGTGTGTTCTGTGGCAGACTGCTTTATAAATCTGAATGTAGAACACTGTGAAAAATTAGTCCTTTTTCGGATCTTGGGAAATTATTATGTAGCAGAATAAATTCAAAACAAATATGGGATTATTACAGATTATTATGGAATAGAAAAAACTGGAAGTACAATCATAACACTTTTTCTCCTCCTCACAGACAAGTATTTCTCATCGATTGAGCTGATTGTTTCAAGTGTTTCATTGATCAAGATTAATTGTTTCAAGACAATAGATCATCATTAATCAGAACTCTCTCAACATGAAAATTTTGTTAATTCCGAATGTGCTACTGTTAACACTTCAATTTGATCACTAGTGGTTTTCATTTTCATGTTTATTTTAAAACACTCGATTGGTTGGATTTTTCATCATTCGAATTGGGGAAATATATTATAATAATACATAAATAATAATAATAATAATAATTTTTTCCCCTTTTTCCTTCGTCCTGGTACCCCAGAGAAGGGAGTTTTTATAGAAAATATAACAAAAAAAAATGAAAAAGAAATCTTACAAACAAAACAAATGAAGAATAATAAAAAAAGCAAGAATGACAAAAGATAAGTAGATTCCCTTTCAGTAGAACATTTCAAATATTATAAACCAGACGAATTATAATTCTCAAAACCTTCTAAAGAAGGTGACTGGAGGAGTCAAGTTTTACATTATATTAATAAAAACATAGAAATAGTACATTGATATAATCAATCAGTGATCCCAAAATAATAATTTCCAATTTAAATCATATCAAAAGAGAAATAGTTGTCAATCTTGGGTAGAAAAATAATGATAATAACAATAATAATAATGATAATAATAATTCATTGATTCTTCTTCACTTTTGACAACAATTGAAAAAACACAAAATAATTTGTATACATCATAAAAATATAAGAATCAATTGGCCTACAAGACTTTCGTCTGATCGTGAGCCTAAGGAAAATACAACCAAGAAATTACAAAAAAGGTGAAAAACAACAACTACGGTAAGCAAAAGTAGAAGAACAAAGGTTTGAAGAAACTATAATAAGAATACATATGTTAAAAAAAGAGAGAAAAGAAACCACTAGAATGTCGACAGATCAACTAATACTAATACTAATTGGGAGAAAAATATCTGAATATTTTGCCCTGCAGCATTTACCCTTCATAAAGGCTTAAACTTGCCTACGGTACATGTTCTCCAACTAATACCCCAAAACATGAATTATACTGCTAATAAGAGAGAGTAGAGTTGTGTTTGTTCGTTGTTGGTGTGTTCGTTTGTTCTCATCAAAACATGTCAACTTGTAGATTGCTATCGGAAAAACGGGAATGATTTAGATCTCCAAATTTTGCACATAGATTCTAAAAAATATCAATCTCGTGCTCCTAGAAGCCCAAATTTTAATTTTCCTTCTAGATTTTCCAGTATCAATGTTTAAATTTCATTAATGGTACATTCGATTTCATTAAAAAATCACCAAATCATATGGTCGAAATTGAAAAAGGAACATCTGTTTCTTATTGCCTTCTACCTGAAAAACATAGTTTGAAACTCCGTTTTCCTTATTCAAGTTCGGCCTACACGTGGCATGGATTATTAATTTTTCGCCCCACTTGGATGTAATGAGCTGGGTTTCGTGCGTCATATGGAGGCCGAAAATGATTGTTTTCTGACCAGGCGGTATAGTTATTTCGCAACTAGAGCAGAAATGAGATTTTTCCAGCTCGAAATCGGTTTTCAAGTCCGAGGCCGTAGGCCGAGGACTAGAAAAGATTGAGAGCTGGAAAAACATTTTGCCCGTGGTGCGAACGATATTTTTCGCCACACTACAGGTATTGCTGACAAATAAATAAAGAATACAAAATAAAGAATACTCGTTAAGCTATCGTACCTATCTCTTGATTTTAGTGGTAGAAGATTTGCAGTCAGATTTCAGATTCTTTTAAAATTTCATTGGAATACCACAGTCATCTTCAAGCATTTTTGAAATTCGGAAGCACTAATCAACAATAAATAATTGAATAAAACTGGTTGCGAAGCGAATTAGTTTGATTCGAAACTGGAACAAAATCATGGCGACTTCAGCTTATATGAAAGTGGACACTCGCCCGATCTAGCGGATGACTTATAATAAATTAGCGCGTTGTTTCCAGCCATAAGCGGCTGGAAAGAGACAACTTTCTGGCCTAGACCGGAAAAGAACCCTTTTCTGACGTCGTCTGCAAACAAGGTCTTTCAGATCTACGTAGGGACTGGAAAACAGCTGCTTTCTGTGCAGTGTGGCGAAAAAAGTTTTACGGCCCTAGGGCTGTAAAATAACCTTGAAGTCAGTGATTGTGATTATGTGAACGTGTTTACAAAATGGTTATGAAATGGAATCACACTATCATTTTAATTGGATGAATGAAATACAGATAAGATATATTTATAAACTATTCAAATTCGATTTTCAGAGTAGGATAGAACTTCTACCTAAACTTCTGAAGTCAACGACAACAAGCATTGTTAACGTTGACATTCAGATTGGCCAAATTTCAAGTGTGCTAACCTCTTACATAATTGAACATAATCTTTTAGGTTATTTAGACAATTCACATTAAAAAAAAAATACTTGGACAATTTCCTGATAATCAGATTACCTCAGATTGCTAGAGCTATGACCTTCCTGTTTTGCTTTCGGAAGTGCCTAATAAACAATATTCTCATAGTTATATTGTTTATTTTCTGTGTGGCGAAAAATAACGCTCTCTCCATGGGCAAAAATGTTTTTCCGGCTCTATCTTTTCTAGTCCTCGGCCTACGGCCTCGGACTTGAAAATTTTGAGCCGGAAGAGTCCATTTTCGGCCCTAGGTGCGAAATATACGATTTCAGCTAGAACAATTTTGAGACAATGCTAAATAAACGTCTTCAGTTTCATCAATGCTGTATCGGCAATATGAAAAGCATGCAGTTAATATGTCTTTCAATGAAGGTGTTGTTATTTACATAAAGAAATTATATTCTTCATTTTAATTTAATTAAAATTTCAAAATTATTCGAGCCTGATGGAATGACTGACTCACTCTACATTGGCCTATTTGAATTCTTCTAGATTTCATTACGTCAAGTTTTAAGAAAAACCCTTGCGAAGCACGGGTAATCTGCTAGTATGGATATAATTTCAAAATTCATACTTGAAGACCTCTATTGTCAGTTGGTTAATTTTTATTAGTTTGCTATTCTTAAATGTTCACCTCTTATTGATTATATAAACATACTAGCAGTTAACCCGTGCTTATGGAATGATTATGGATTATGGAATCATGTTGTCTCTCAAGATTATTACAAAACTCCTTATTAAAATGAGTTCTGCCATTATATTTGATTGATATTTCCTTATTGAGTTCTATTATCAAATCAATTTTATTGTTCACATTATTTGTAACAATAATTCTGTTTGATTCATTGTACATCGCATACTTCCTGGACCATCTATGACAATCAACAACTATGAAAACATTGAATTCATCTTTGAAACACTGATTCAAACCTATATATTTTTTTTAATTCAACACTTCACTGATAGATATTTCTACCAATTGATTGAGAACAATATGTTTTGGGAAAAATGAATGCGCCTGACTAAGCACATAGGAAGTTCGTATTCAGAGTAAATGGAAATATTGATTGTCAGATACATTCATGATTCACC
Organism: Nilaparvata lugens; assembly: GCF_014356525.2. Taxonomy (NCBI): domain Eukaryota; kingdom Metazoa; phylum Arthropoda; class Insecta; order Hemiptera; family Delphacidae; genus Nilaparvata; species Nilaparvata lugens. The sequence continues at coordinate 1,574 of NW_024090978.1, read as the reverse complement.
AAGAACGTAAAGTGTGACATGAGTACATGACTTTTGGCGGTACGAAGTTCACCAGGTAAGCTAGTTGTAAATAAAGATTTATATTAATAGTCAACGCTGAAAAAAGACAGGCTGAATCACCAGGAATACTATAAATTCTATGAAGGACCATTAAGCCTTAATTGTGAGTAGTTCAATCACTTCCATTATGGACACTGAATACATTACCTATAGACAATCAATACGTATGAAATTATTAGCTACAAAATAAAAACTTTGATTGAGTGACCCCGACTACTACATAGAATAACCATTTAGATCAAATATAAGAAATACTCATATCTCTCATCAACTCGTACTTTTGTTCACAAAATACTAACACAAAAAATATAATTTACATTGAATGAACTCACGGCTAGTACCGTACTCAAGTTTGTTTTTCTGGCCGTGTGCTACAAATAAATTTAGGGTATGTTTGACATCTCATTTGGTAATCTTGTTGTCTATTAAGAAATTTTTCAATGTGATCTTTGTTTCCAATAAAATTTGAATTTGAAAAAAAATTATGAACAAACTCCTAACCAAAGAAAATCTCCGTGCTCTGTTCTAATCGGAATGTAAAATGGAACAAACACGTGGCAAGCTAGCGCTTTCGATCCAAAGGAAATTAAATTCGATCAGCTGATTGATAAAATTATTTTAAGCTTTCCAAGTTACAACATATTATGGAGAATATCATGTGTCAATTATCTCAGTTCCATATGGAATTCACCTTACCAGTTCATAAACCTTACTAAATAGGATCCTTTTTCATCCTTTGAAACCTTAGAGGCCAAATATCTCAAATTCGTTCTTAGTGCGCGTCTAGCATGTTTGAAGAATATTTGTGCAGAGTTTATGTCTGTAGGCCAATTAGTTTGAGCTGTAGTGTGATTTTACATGAAAATTTTCAAAAAAATGCCCTCCTGGACCCTCTCTGCTCCTGGTCGGATTTTTTCTGCATAGATCTAATTTTTCTTCGTAGCTGAACAAAAAGTTCCTCATGACTTTGCGGTGCAATGAGCGGTTAAAAGTACAAAATTTTTGGGGGCCCCAGCTCCCTCAGGGGGGCAAATTCCGAAAATCCTTTCTTAGTGGATGTTTTGAGGCTATCATAAACAATGTGCAAAAATTTCAAGTTTGTAGCTCAGTAGTTTGGGCTGTGGTGTGATTCAGTCTGTCGGGGCTTAGCCTTTTATAGATATAGAGATTTCAAGTTTGTAGGCTCAGTAGTTTGGGCTGTGGTGTGATTTCAGTCTGTCGGGGCTTAGCCTTTTATAGATACAGAGATTATAGATGAAATGGGTGGCAAACGTCACAGTAGATAACCAATCAGAGTACTCTGCGGCAGCCATTTCATATTCGGGCTGCCATCTCCTCAACCAATAGAATCGATCATTTTCCTGCTTAGTATATTACAGAAGTAAACAACTATAATTGCTTAGCCCACCCTGTTATCATATTGAGAGATTGAACAAAGGGACAAACAAACCAAACGTTGAGATTTTCTTAGCACATTTACTTAGCACAATAGTATCACATTATTTACTGTATAA
>NW_024090977.1:0-24307 GCF_014356525.2 Nilaparvata lugens | reverse complement strand
GCCCTGACTTAAATCTGTGTATCATGAATTCTCATATTTTTCCTATATCTACTTGACTGATACAATAATAAATTGTTTTCGCAGTACGGAAATGAGTTTCTTGGAGGCCATACTCAGGATACCACTTACTCGAAAACAACCAATTCTGTACGGGTTCATGTTCCTTTTTGGTATTTCCAGTCTTTTCACACTTTCATCAAGAATAGGTCAGTTGGTTGATTCATAAGTTATGATTTGAAAATATAAGTTATGGATTTTTTGCCACACTGCACAGAAAGCAGCTGTTTTCCAGTCCCTACGTAGATCTAAAAGACATTGTTTGCAGATGACTCTCGTCTGACGTCAGAACAGGTTTCTTTCCGGCTAAGGCCGGAAAGAGTACCCTTTCCGGCCACTTTTTGAATTTTTTTTAAAATGTGTTTGGACAACTGTGTACCATATGGTGCATTGTGTTCAGGAGGGTGAGATTGGAAATTTCCACCCCACTTTGAGTACCCTATGACGTCAGGTTCTTGAGATATGAAACATCAAAGTTTCCCCCCCCCCTCATAAAACATTCTTATTCAATTTATTATTCTTATATATAGCTGATGCCAAAAAGTTAGGCGGCTTCGTGGGTCACATGGTGTAACCTACTCACAGCTGATGCAATGCATCTATTTATTGTTTATTTTGATTTAAAAATCATCACCTAAGCCAAGCTAGATGACAACTCTACTTGACAACATCAACTGTTGGAATGCACAAGAGACCCACGAAACTTTTTGGCGTCAGCTATATGTGTAGTGTAGCAAAAAATATTGTATGCGACTCTCAGAAAGGTGTTTATGGTATTCGGATAACATATTCCCGGGCAAGCCTCGCCCGGGAAACTATCCTCATACCGTAAACACTAACTTTCTGTGCTTGTAGCGTAATATACTATTGTCTCATACCCAGCAGTTTATTGTAGAGGAGTGGGTGGTATAATGCTCCTTCCACTACCACTTTGTAATGGAATTCAACCTTTTTTTAAAAAAATGCAAATTTCCGTAATAATATTGTTACCTGAATAAACAGCTTGTTGCATCAGCTAGCTTATACAGGGTGCGGCAGCAAAAAATCCTTTTTTTTTAAAGTAAATGGAACTCTTTGTATGGATCAGAAAGTTTGTATTTATTTATTTCAATGTAGATAAATATACAGGGTGATTCTTAATTATGGTAAAATAATTTAATATGTGATAGTAGAGGTAAAAATAAAAAAAAGTTCTTATAAACATATATCCATAAACGCTTCATTAGCGAGCTATACAGAGTGAAAGATTTCGCCCGGAGTTCAGTTCCTCTGGTGAAATACACCGATGCTGAATTGTTTGGGGAATAGTTTTTGAAAAACTTATGCTGGATTCATATGGAAAAATTGAATAAAACTAGTCTGGAAGCTGTAGTGTGAGTAGTTTTTGAGAAAAAAGTTGAAATATGCAAAAACTCAGTTGGTTCAATGATACAATGATTTTATTTGAGGCAGAGTACATCAGTACATAATCCAGGTCATATACAAAATTCATTCTAAATAAAATTCAATATACAGAATATGTGTCACAGTAGTGGAACAAAATCTCCAAACATTAAGGCTCAACTCAGGTCGAGAAGAGACTCGACTCTAGTCGAAAGCATGTGTTTTCAAATGGTGACAGTCGCGGAGACTAGAATCGACTGGTCTGAGTGTCACCATTTGGAAACATATGCTCTCGACTAGAGTCAAGTCTCTTCTGAAGCAAGTCAGTTGGCCACACTGAGACCTGTATCACTCTCATTTCTAAACATAGTAGTTCATATTTTCATCAACAGCTGACTGAATGGCGTTCACTTTAAAAAGAAAGTTTCGCTGCCGCACTCTGTATGTTATAGCAACTTTGCTGTCCATATTTTATTGCACTGGTATTAGTAACTCATTTACATGGACTATCCTCGCTGCTCGATTTTATAGTGACAGTAGCAAAGAATAATAATGTTCAATGTTTCACTAAATTTTCTACAAGTGTTACAGACATGCGTCAGGAATCGGACCTGGTTCGTCAACTGGTTGAATCACAAACAGAGTATAATAAACTGGATGACAACTACAGAAAAAAAGTAGAAGAAGTGCAAGTCCTACGTCAGCAATTGGAGACTTTGAAGAACGATTCCCCAACTAAAGTTATGAGCGAAACTCAAACTAATTCGAAGACAGTTTCACACAATGTGATAAACTTGAAGCCGTTTCAAGAGAACCCCATTGATTCCTCTGATATGATGCGTCTGCCCAGTGGCTATGACTTCTTACCTCATCTACTACTCAGTCCATCCAGTATCAACCCTTCTTTTATTCTGTCTAAAGGGCGGACAGGAGGTAAGAAAACCATTATTTTTTCTCCCTATAAACTTCTCTCTCTCCATTTTAATAGCTAAATTTATCACAAAAAACAACTTTTAATCACTACAAATATTAGAAACAAAAATATTTTCCTATAAGGTAATAGAAGCTATAGTGAGGTCCACGTTATAATGGCAGTGTTTGATTAGAATAGAATAGAATGACTTGTTTATTTTTGTTGACGTCGCGAAGTTTGGACAATAATGTCCACTCTACCACTCAATCACGAATGGTACCCTATTGCTATCCTTGTCTATCATTCAACAAAGCGGATAACGCTATCTCTCTCTCGCTTTGCTCTGTTGCCAGATCGTCTCTTAACAATGTAGAATTAATAGAATCAAGAATTTCATTGGCCATAAAACAACATTACACAAATGTAAGCAATAGGCTTCGTCAATAATAAGTAGAATATCACAAGTTGGACTATAAAAACGAACAAATTTACACATATACATTGAAATATTCCAGGTACTCATTAACAGAATAGAAAGCTTCAGACTTGAGCCATTTATCAACAGCAATACAAAACGTTTTCAATGGTAACTGCTTAACATTATCTGGTAGTAAATTAAACATGCGAATTTGTAGGTACCTATTGACGTTTTAGAGTTTTACAATCAATTAACAAAATATTTAATCTTAATTATGAAAATTTAATAAGAAATTATTGAAAAATATAATTTCTTGCTTGATAAAATATAATTTTAAACGAGATATGAACAGCTATATTACATCAATAAACCATCTATAGAGAGCATTCACAAGACAGAGGATCGGCAACGTTCTTCTCCTATATCTTTCTCCACTGCCATTATAACGTGGACCTCACTACAGAAGTTATAGAAGTAGCCTATTTTTTATTAAAAGTCTACGTTTTTCGAAATTTGTTAGCCGCCAATTGACGGTTATTAGAATGGTTAATTTTTAGTTTTTATTCAATCTGTTGAATCATTTTCATGATTTAAAATCAACACTTTTTATTTTTTGGAAAACAATTTTAGGCTGTGTTTAGGTTTTTATAACTTACTCCTTTTCCTATCAAAATAATTCATACGAATAGATGTAGAGTCTTACCTCATACTAACTCAGTACCATATTATCTTTACTCAGTAGGCCTCCTGTAATAATTGAGCATTCAAGGATCTATCTCAATAGAATATCATACTATTTCAATTTTGATATAAAATATCACAATTTTTTTCAGTTTCTAACATATGTTTTTCAACTTTATGAATCCATTTAATGTATTTTTGACGTGACAACGTCTTATAAATTGGTTTGCCGGGAGACACTTCAAGAAACTGCGTTACGTTCCCACGTTATGCGCTCACAATGAGAGCGAGTGAGAGCGTTCGTTTCGGTTCACGGTCGTCTGGAAAGAGCACGAATAGGAGCAGTTGCGAGCAACGCAGCATTCCGAAGGCATTCACCTGGAGAGAGAGTGAAACGGAGCAGTCAACCTGCGCAGGCGCAAAAGCAATCTCCTGCGACTGCGCCACTAATTCAAAATGTCAAGTCAATGGTTGTCTCTCTCGCTCTTAGGTGGGCGCGGGCTAACCATGCCCGAGTGGAAGGGACGCGTGCCTCTCACTCACTCTCATTGTGAGTTATTATTTCATCCTTCTTCCTACTATACGAATGAATATTCACATTAAAATTATTTTACCACTCAAAGTCGTTGTCACGTAAAACTTTCGCCCGTATACCGACTTTACAGGCAACCATGCAATTTTTTATTTCAGTTTCAGTAGCATTTGGTATACCGACAGTCAAACGTGAAGATCAGATTTACGTCCTTGCCACGTTGCAGAATCTATTAGATGGCATGTCTCAAGTAGAAAAAGATAATACTATTATCATTGTGCTTATAGCTGAGGTCAGTAAATTATATCACTATAAACATATAGGTTATAGGATTCTATTGCCTTATTAGAATTTCATATTGACGAATAAAACACAGCAATAATAAAATTATACTATTGAGGTCGTATTTATGAAAAAATTTAGAGAACCAATATCAGGAACCAATCATAAATATTCTATTAAATGAAAAAGACTGAGAAATTGTCAAAAACCACAGATTCTTAGTCACAATTTCTTAGTATTTTTCATTTAATATGAATAATTACCACAATATCAACTTCTCAACTACACAAAAAGTGAAAAGAAATATTCTAGTAAAGTTCAATTTAATTTTAACGTTTAATTTTGAATGAACTCAAATGGGTTCAAATGCTATTTCAAAAGTGATTTCCAATTCATGAGACCAATATGTAGACCCAATTAATATTATTGATTGATTCCCAAAGCGTTCAAATCAGGGCAGGCAAAATTATCAAACCCTATTGTTATCAGTTTGTGTATGAACCCTATTGTTTTATCATCTCAGAACTCGGATTAAAAAGGTATCGGAAAAATTTGTTTTATAAAAATGAAAACATTTTTCCACCCTTTTACGACACCTACCATATATTTTCCAGAGAAATTATTAGTGTTTTATTTCGTGCATTTTTGAAGGTTCCACAATCCCCATTTCTGAATAACGTAGTATTATAATTATCATAATTGAAGAGGATGCACAAAAGTTGAACTTTTTCTTTATCAATCTATGGAATAGAATTATTTTAAACATAAATTATAACTGAATAATTCAACTTTTCAGACTAATGAGGACTATATTCTTCAAATAACAAATAGCATCCAACACGAGTAAGTTGATCGAATTAATAGATGGAGCAATATAGCCTAATCTTATTACGGTACGAAATAATTTTATGGAGTTTGGAATAGCTGATTTCTGGGGCAGTAATAAGCTGTGAAAGTTTCTCAAAAAAAGAATTAGTTGTTTCAGAAGAGCACATAGCACAAATGAATACAGTACCGTACTAGTGGTACCGTATTTACTGGTGATAAAAATAAAGGCTGCAAATAAAATAATAAATATAAGTCTTGTTTGAATCAGCACACATAGCGAGTAGGTAGCCTACAAATGAAAAGTACTGAACGTGTAAGGAATAGTTAGTAGGCCTATAAAATAATGTCTTGTCCACAAAAATAATAGAAGAGAATACGGTAGTTAAAATGTAGATCCTATAAGGAAAAAGTCAGTAGATGAAATTACTGAGATATTGCAATTATTCGAATGCTAATGAGTTGATAATAATTATTAAACGAAAATCCAAATTAAATGCTGTAAAGTCCTGTTTCCCGGGCTGACAAATAATTTTTGAATAGTATAGCGCTCATCGAAATTCCATCTAGCTGTTTACCCTGTTGTCAATATTTGCAGTACCAGAAGAAGTACCAATTCGGGGTGATTTACAGCATTTAATTGGAATCTTCGTTCAATAATAATTATGAAAAAAGTCCTAGCTCTTATTGCAGACATTATAAAATTCGAGAAGGTTTTGCCACTTTGGCAAATGACAGATAATGATTTGACTTGAGAGTTTTACCGTTTATAGGTTAGGTATTCATTTATTCAACTTCCAACAGTACAACACCAATCTCGTAAAGAAAATAACAATAGAAAAATACAAGCAAAAATATAACTCATGAAATATAAAAATAGTTAGTTTCGATGAAAATGGAATTCAAGGGGAATTAATTATTGCATAATCTTCTATAATATCTACTATATAATACTCTTCTATAATACACGTCATTATATTATAAATACATTTCTCTACTTGTTGCTATATTTTATCATGGAGGAAATATAGCATGATGTTAATACGAATAAAATACAGAATAATTCTATGAAATACATAAGAAAGCATATAGTACCATCATTTCTCTATGATTTTATACTATCACATTATTTCTCAATCATTTACAATGAATTGCAATAGAAACAGACAAATCTTGATAAGAAAGTAGATACGTACGGTAGTCTGCAAAAATGTGTGCTCTGTTTAATTTACTCAAATGATTTGGGCTTATATTTTTCCTAGAGTAATATTCATACTCGCACATTCGCAAATAAGCTGAGTTTTTTCAAATTTTCATTAATTTATTGTTATCATGATATTTTCATAAACTCAGCATAATTTTCATTGATATTTTGTTTTTTTTTTATGTAAAATTTGTTTAATTTGTTGCAGCTTCCAACCGCACTTGGATTCAGGGCTGATAGAGGTGATTGTTCCTGCAGCATCGTTCTATCCCGATCTGTCTAAAATCAAAACAAATTATTTGAATGAACCCACTGACCGGTTCTACTGGCGTACCAAGCAAAACCTGGACTTCGCCTACCTGATGATGTACTCGCATACAAAATCCAAGTACTATGTCCAACTGGAAGACGATATTCTTGCAATACCTAATTTTGCAACTATTATGGTGAAAGCTGCACATGAGGAAACAGCTACGAAAGAGTCCTGGGTGGTGATAGACTTCTGCAACTTGGGGTTTATCGGTGAGTATAGGCCTGAGGAAATATTAGTAAAAGTACTGGTAAACCGGGGTGACTTTGTCCCAATTTCGGGGTGTTGAGATTTTATACCGCTTGCATTCAATACTTGAGTTGTAATATTTTTTTCCTACAGTTACGTTGGAAAGTGGCCATTGCTGCACTGATTACAGAACGCAAAGAATCACTTTTCCGCTCTAGTGCGGGAAAAATTTTCCTGCACTCCAGATTTGCAACATGGCAACGCAAAATACTTAGTAGGTTATATGGAGCAACAGTGCAGCAAAATCAAAATGAAGTTGGTAACAGTGACTGGGCTGCTATAGTGAGCAGAGGTGCAACGAAGCACAACGCGCTAATTATTATTCATTATATATTATAACCAAGGACAACGAGGACTTTAGGATTTTAGGATTAAGGTTTTTATCTATAATAAAATTACACAGAAAAACATTTGATGCATTTCAGGCAATTTTACCCATAATTACCCACTTTTCATATTCAATGGTAACTGTAGGAAAAACTTAATGTGAAATATGTGCGCAAAGTTCTTCTGCTGCACTCAAGAAACCATTCCGCCCTCGCCTACGGCTCGGGCGTAAACGTTTCTTTCGGTGCAGCAAACTGTCACTTTGCGCACTAGTTGCACAAATAACTATTTCCAACAGATACCTTGAAAAGTGAGCATTTCTGCACTGATTGCAGGCCACAAAGAATCACTTTTCCGCAGTAGTGTGCAAAGTGAGTACTTTGCGAACTCCAGATTTGCAACATGACAATGCAAAATAGTTAGTAGGTTAATGGAGCACCAGTGCAGCAAAATCAAAATTAAGTTGGTACACTGACAGTGGTATAGTGAGGCCCACGTTATAATGGCAGTGGAGAGCAGCGTTGCCTTGCCATTATGTGCCTTCATTATAGTCATTTCAATGCTTACATAACATAAATCCCCTCCAAGTAGTCAGATAAATTTTCAATTGAATTACTATTCATTATAATTCAATTATTATTATTCATTTTTAAATAAATTAAGGTTTTTATTAATAATAAAATTACACAGAAAAACATTTGATGGATTTCAGGGAATTTTACCCATAATTACCCACTTTTCATATTCAATGATAACTGTAGGAAAAATTTAATGTGAAATACGTGCACAAAGTTCGTTTGCTGCACTCAAGAAACCATTCCGCCCTCGCCTCGTTTCTTTCGGTGCAGCAAACTGTAACTTTGCGCACTAGTTGCACAAATAACTATTATTGTGCTCTGCAATGTTTGAAGAGTATTTATCATTATAAAAGTTAGTATTTTTCTCCACTTCAACAAAGATATATTTTTGAAGTTAAGAGACAATGTCAACCAGGGTTGGGTTGACTTTGTCCCACTTTGAAAAAAGTTCATTTTCAAGAGCTAGACAAAGTAAAACCATATGTTAACCTTTAAAATGAATTACATTGAAAACAAATGAAATCCACTTCAAAAAATCACAAATTTTTCTTTAAAAAATATTTCAGCTTCTGCTGCCTAAAGATCTCTTTTAGCGTCAAGGAATATGTTGGCTCCAGCTGCAGAATCATTAAATGAATATCTAGATCGTATTAATCTTAAGCAAGGTGAATATTTTGTTTTATTGGGTAGAATACATTATATTTATCATATTTTGAATTGTATTTGCAACATATCCTGCATAATATCACAATTTTTATAGTGGAACAAAGTCACCCCAATTCAACCTAAAAGTGACCTCGTTGTATTCAACTAGTAAAATAGAACCCTAACCAGTTCAACTATGGATATTATAGATACCTATACCAATAAAACAATATAAAAATCGTAAAGCACCCTTTATTTATAAAAAAAACTTTAAAATAGTTCAACAACTACTAGTTTCGGTGATCACACCATCGTCAGGTTATAAAATAAAATAAAATTCAATAAATGTTCACTGATTGATACAAAATGAACATATGCTTAATTTATTTCTGGTCAAAGTTATTAAATTCGAATTTCAAATTTATATTTTTTTTAATTTTAAATTTTATTTATTCCATTTAATTTTATCAAAAATAGGATTATTTAAGTCAAATGGATTTTATTCATTAATTATTCCTATACATTTTGCAGATTTATAGATATAAAATTCTTCTTTTACATTCAATTCATTACTTTTATCACCAATACTTAATTTTTCATATTTGAATTATATTGATAGAATTATGATTATTTTCGATTGAATGCTCAGCAAACACTGATTTTTGAGTAGTATTTTTTAATAAATATAATCCAATTTCACTTTAATAATCCTATTTTTGTTAAAATTAAAAGTGAATAATAAAATTTTAAATTTAAAAAAATATAAATTTAAAATTCAAATTAATAACTTTCCAGAAATAAATTAATCATATGAAATTAGCATATGTGATGCGATCTGAGAAACATGCCTTAAGTCGGATTTTGAGATTTTCGTTTTTTTCCTTTTTTATAGAGCTAGAAATTTTGAATCTTTCAATGCCAGGTTCATGTCTCTATCTTAAAAAATGAAATTTTCATGATTTTTTGAAATTTATCTCTCAAATACGTAACTTGTGGGAAATTCGCTTGAAAGTTTTTGCACTAGAAAAATTCATAACCCTCACATGCTTAAAGATAAGTGTATCATATAGGTACTCAAAATGTTCAGTACATCATGTAGATATATTATGGTAACCAAAAAATTTTCAAAAGAAAATTCTGCTAGGTATGTGTAAAATAGTGAAAACCTTAAAAATGGAAAGCGCTTAATTTCAATGCTGACATGAGGAGGTTTTTTCAAATGAAAGTCAGAGTTGCAATCATGATTTTTTTCCAATGAATTCAGGATATTATTAAAACACAAAATCGAACTACACAATCTAAACTTGAATGTAATAATAAAAAAATAATAGTGATAATGAATTAGTTAGCATAGAACATTGTACATTTAAAAGATTAATTACTGATAGAGATAGATATTATTTTATCTCATCATCAAAACTAAAACCATTTCTACACTGACAATAAAACATAGAAAAGCCTAACATAATAATTACTGTTACTGTGACTATAATAACTACAGGGAATAAAGAATAAAAATGTATTATCATGAAAAAATAATAAAAATTACTAACCTAGCCTCAACTTGAATAGTAATTAATTTCAAATATATGACATTGAATTACTAATCTATTACCATCATTTCATCATACTCCCTAACAGAATTACTACTAAATAAAGTTACAGATAAAGGGAATATTTTTACAAGTCAGTCATCTTCTTTATAAACTACTAATCTATTTTCTTGGTCGGCCACGCTTTTTTTTTCTGAGGTGGTTCAGATGGACCAGATATAGGTTCATCTTCATCACCATACTCAGTCACTGTTTGTGTTGGTGATGGGCAAATTAGATCTGCAGATTCTGGGGTGCAATATTCCCTGATTTTTTCAAATAAATACTTCTTCTGGCCTCAGTCAACCCCTCTGGATATACCTGATTTGGGTGTTGATTCTCTGAGGGAAGCAGCCCAATTGAAACTTTTGTGCCTTCACTGTCAATATCATTCAAGCACTGAATCATCCCAAATCATCATTTTTAAACATGAAATGCGAGTATGAACTGATTTGAGGAATTTTCTTCCACCCAAGACTTGTGAAGTAGCTTTGCCAGTCAAAGAAAGGCACTATCACCTCCCCTTTTTCATTGCCGGTTTTCACAGCTTTATTTATCTTGGAGATAGGAGTACTATCTTCCACTATTTTCACAACATCATCCAAAGATGATGCTGCTGTGACTCTAAACTTTTTCTTAAATAGGCCAAATTCCCAATCACACGAGAATTTCGTGTGCCCTACTGGTAGAAAGAAATTTGAATTGTCTTATTAAGTTTCTTTTGTACCCTCCAATTTAGATAACATGAGAATGTTTTTTTTATTTTGTGCCACACAGTTGTCAGCATGCAAAAGCATGTCAGTTTCACCATTTCCAAAGTTTTCGAAATAATGATGGAGCATGCTGACAACAGCATTTGCTCCTTTAGAAACTACAACTGCCTCAGGAATGAGGTAGTTTTGTTGCTGCGCTTTAGTCTCACACATTATACCAATATTCCTATTTTGTATGGTGCCAAGAAATATATGGGTCCAGGTTGAAGGGGATTTGAGGGAATGAAAATCTGTTGGGCCATATCAAATGAATAATGGCAGGATCCCTCAAAAGAACATGGACCTTGAAGGGGTTGGGTGAAATCATGCTCCTGTTTTTTTGTTTTTTCTATAGAATCACGGTAGAATTTTCTTTCCTCCATGACCTTATTCAAGTGATTGGACATATCTTGAACTATTTTCATTTTTGCAATTTCTGAGACAAATCCTAATTGTTTCAAAGTTGTATAGTTGCTCTGACATTTTCTACACAAATCGGATTTGGGGCTCTGAATTATAATATCAGGGCAAAACTGAATCCACAGCCTTCTAAATGACTGGAGTGACACTTCTTTTTCATGTTTCAAATTGCAAATTTCCTTATACAAAGAGTAAATAGCTACTTTTGTATCGCTTGTTGGGAGCAGCTTTACTGTATAATTGTATGATTGGCCTGTCGGCCAGGAATAGAGGGCATTTTGCTCTGCATATTTTTTATGAATTGGACCACATCTTTTACTATGTCAAATGTTAGAGAGTGTTTGGGATGGTTTCCTGTATTTCCATGCATTTTTCAACAACACCACACTCATTGAAAACCTTCTCAATCTTTTCAATCGTTCTCTAGAGAACGAATGACAAAATAAGAATGTTTTTTCACAAACTTCTAATCCATTCATCATAAACCTGGTTCTTAATCTCTTACGAGCGTTTTGAAGCTTTCTTCAACCCTACAGTCTTTTCTGTCGTACAGCACAGTACACGTAATCTGCCCAATACAATTAAATCTAACTTGTTAACATGCCCTTCAATAATCTAAATTACGATTTTCATTTCGAATGTCCTTATAGTCCTCAACTGAAAAAAAATCACTGCATTGTTTTCCCTGTGTCTGTTTACAACCACAACCTTTAGTTTTAAAGTCACCAATAACTGTCTCTTCCTTATCAAGAGTCTATTCTGTAGATGGATTGATTTCATTATTGGAATTGGATTCTTCTGTCAAATTTCCAGCTGCATCTTCCTCATCAATTGTAATGTTGCCATGAAGAGATGATACAATTTCTGTCAGGGAGACATCAATCACCATACCATCCACGATTTCATCCTGAAATCAGGATCAACTTATTAGAGTTTTGAAGACATTAGGTAGGTACTTGAGCTGTAGGGTGATTTTGTGAACTGTGCTGTACGCAGACTGTTTTAAAAATAAAAGTTACATGGAAAGAATACATTATGCTATGACTGAGATTGAATGGATGAATGAATACCATAGGCTACGATAGTAATAATTGACAATTATTTGTATGTTTACTTACAGTGATTGGAATGTCAAGTGATTCAATCAACAGCTCCTTTGAATTATTTTCACTTTTTTCTTCATCAGAATCAGACGAAACGTCTGATCTGAATCACATTGTCGATCAAAATAATCAGTAAACACTCCATGAAGTTCTTCACTTAAATCCGAACCTAATGTGCAGGTATTTAAATAATCTAGAATTGCATTTTCACGTGTATCGCCTTCCATTTCTAACATCAAACTAACCTATTCAAACTTATTTACTCAGAGCAAGCATAAACAAAAACACCTTATAGCCCATCAATGAAGTCCAAAAAAGCAGTTTCGGTCCGAAAATTAAATAAAAGCTGAATTTCCCACCATCCATAGAACCCTCTCAGAGGGTCATTCTCCCAAGTCCCAAGAAATCCCTTGGAGCTTTCGCCCCATCCCCCTAAAACATGAAAAATGCAGGTAACACGGAAATCATTATCTCTGTAACCATTGATTAGAAACAGTTCTATTAGTTCATTCGATTTGATACATTATGGACTACAATATTGATTATATTCATTTTTCCAATAAAATTAAAGTTTTTTCTTGATAAAATAATATATATATAAAAATTTAGGGGGTTTGCGATTTGATTTTTTTGTTTTCTTCGATCAACTTCAAAGCAAGTAGTTTTAAAGAAAAATGAGCCGAATAATTAATGTAGCCACTATCATTGCAAATCCATTGATGTATATTGTTATGTATTTGCGATTCGATTTGACGCTGTGGAAGGGGAAACAGTCGACGCGGAACGGCGCGGCTGACTGTCTTAGCAATAGCAAACAGCAAACTGGAAATCAATTATCTCTATAACCATTAATCGGAAAAAAATATTTCATATGTCATTCGATTCGTTACATTAAGGACTAAAATATTAGTCGTATTCATTTCCTCAATAAATCAAACAGTTTTCTTGATAAAATAATATATATGTAAAAATTTAGGAGGTTTGCGATTTGATTTTTTTGTTTTCTTCGATTAACATCGAAACAAGTAGTTTTAAAGGGAAATTAGACAAATAATTAATGTAGCCACATTCATTGCGAATCCATTGATGTATATTGTTATTTATTTGCGATTCGATTTGACCCTGTGGAAGGGGAAACAGTCGACGCGGTACGGCGTGGCTGACTCTCTTCATCATAGTAAACATTTTAATTCTCTAAATTCTCAAAAATCATTTTGTTGTTAAACAAAATCTTTTTTTGTTAAACAAACAATCGTTTTGTTTGTAAATCATGCATTCTATGACAAAGATATTGTTTGCAACCGATAAAAATTAATATCCATACTATTACATAATATAATACATATTCAAAATATGTGTTTATGATCATAATTCTAAGCTAAAATTTATCATTAGTTATGAATGTCAAAAACTGAGATAAATCATAGATTACAATAGTGTTAACAGTGGCAATTTCCTGAAAAATCATAGCGTGCAGTGTTTGCTGTTTTCTACAGTTAATATTCTCCAGCCAGGTTGATATATACCTTCAGTTAGCCAAATATATATGACGGCTGAGGCATAAAAAATTATACATTGGGCTTGTTGAGTTGAAACTTTTATGATTCTCTCTGTAAAGTAGCTTATCTTCCGTTCTTACTAGTTGAATCTACATTATTTAGACAGTCCAATATGAAAATTCAGTAGATTCTAAAGATGAAAGCCATGCAAACATACAAATTAAGGAAGAGTAAGCATGCATAAAAGGTAGGAAAATCATGAAAGTGTTTCACATTTAACCACAAAGTACCCTACCGTATAAGATTAATTGAAAGTTGATTCATCATCTTCTATTATTTTTGTTAACATATCGATTTTTCACCTTCACTCGAATCTTGTCATTCATTACACAAGGTTGGCAGAAGCTTTTCTTTATGTCGATTAATGTTGATTGAAATTTCTTTTGATTAGGGCACCAAAAGAATAATTAATTTTCTATTCGAAGCATTCAAATTAATTCTATTGAACATGATTTGTTATGACTTAGCATTCACAGATTTAGTTGGGTGAAGCTATTTGAAAAATGTACCTGATTATCAATTTCATGGTTTTTATACCATTCTAGTTCATTGTGATCATTGAAGAGTTGAAATGATAAGCTAGTTCAAGCGAATTCTAGTACACAAGTATATTGTGCTTATAATGGGCTCTTCTTTATTTTCTATCGATTTTTGCTCCAATAGAGAAAATTCAAAATGTTGATTTAACATTATTTTATAAGCTTTAAAATAATATAAATTAACGATAGTATAAATTTGATAAGTCCAGTATTAAATTAATCGATGTTGATTTTCATTGTATCGCTTTGTATCAATGTTACTTGCACTGTTTGCAATTCATCACTCTTCTCTCAAGAATTAGTTTTTTATGAATTTCATGATCTGAAAATTGAAATTCAAATGCTATTTGGATGAAGTTCACATCCACTGGTTTCTTTCAATAATTGTTACGTTGAAGAGTGAGGCAATTCAATCCATTTGGAAGTAAAAGGAATCACAGTGCGATTTGAACAGTGGATAGTAACTTTGAAATTCAGTTGCTCAATTCATTTCGGCTTGATACTATCATTTGTAATTATAGTTGATCAGAAATATGCATTGTATATAATGTTTATATTTCAGTTTGACTAATCTTCTATCACAGTCTCGCTTTCATTCATAAACATGATAATCCTAAATACGTTGATTATTACCTTAAAGATGTAGCTTATCTTACTTCGAACAATTTACAATACAAACAATTTTCATTAAATTACTATTATGATGATCATTGGAATTTCTGCCTGTGATTGAGAGAAAGTCATTTTATGAGCCTTGAAATTCATACCTAGAAAAAATTGCATTATTACTAGAGATTTTGTTATTTCTACTATTTATTATAGGTACTGTAAATTTGTACTGATTTTTGTGATTATAAAGATCAACTAGGCCTACTCTATTCTGAATCAGGATAAGGATAAATAGGGAAATTGTGAGATGGGAATAACATCCATAGTTACATAGCATCGATTTGAAAGCTCTGATAATAATGATTTGAACGGAACTGCGATTCTGGCTTGGTATTGCCTCTTCATGTTCAGTGAGAATAGAAAGCTTCAGAGTAATTCGTACTCACTATATGGGATAATATTGGTAACATTTGTTAATATTTCAACCGAATGTGCAACAAATTAATCTACTCTCAGCTTGAAAATTTTCAACTTATCAGGAGTACAGTGTTATCATATAGTATGTCAGGTAGGATGACCCTTTTATTTTTTTTCACGTGATCTGATGATATTCATTCCATTATCAAGTGTTTAAATCATAAAGCATGATGAAACAAGATAAAACACAAGAAAAGCTATGAAGAGAAATTTTGAATCTTCATTTTTCACAAAATAAGGATAAGATGAAGGAGTGTGACACATATCATGAAACTTCGTTGAAAAACATCAATATCTGAAACTAGAGTTATTAAATTGTGTTACCTCTGACTCGTATGGAGAAGGCACACTTCAAATTTAATGTAATAAACTCTAGGAGCAAACAACGAAATCCTGATTTTTATCATGAGCATGGTTAAATCAAGAAAATTGTAATATTTTTTTACAGTATTGAAAAGTGAAAATCTATATACAGCGCATGTCAAAACAATAGAAAAAATTAATTGTTTCGAGGCCATAGTGTAAATGAGACAATGTAGACAGCAGTATTATTCTGTTTACTATGGTGAAGGGAGTCAGCCGCGTCGGCTGTTTCCCCTTCCACAGCGTCAACTTGAATCACAAATACTTAACAATATACATCAATGGATTCACAATGAATGTGGATACAATAATTATTTGTCAAATTGTTCTTTAAAATTACTTGCTTCGAAGTTAATCGGAGAATACAAAAAAATCAAATCGAAAAACCCCTATATTTTTACATTATATTATTTTATCAAGGAAACTGTTCGATTTATTGAGAAAATATATCAGACTAATATTGTAGTCCTTAATTTAACGAATCGAATGACATATGATAGATTTTTTCCCGATGATGGTTACTGAGATAATTGATTTCCAGTTTGCTGTTTACTATAGCTAAGAGAGTCAGCCGCGCCGTTCCGCGTCGACTGTTTCCCCTTCCACGGCGTCAAATCGAATCGCAAATACATTACAATATACACCAATGGATTAGCAATGAGAGTGGCTACATTGATTATTCGGCTCATTTTTCTTTAAAACTACTTGCTTTGAAGTTGATCGGAGAAAACAAAAAAATCAAATCGCAAACCCCCTAAATTTTTACATATATATTATTTTATCAAGAAAACTGTCAATTTTATTGGAAAAATGAATATAACTATTATTGTAGTCCATAATGTAACGAATCGAATGGCATATAATAGAACTGTTTCCGATCAATGGTTACAGAGATAATTGATTTCCCGTGTTTACCTGCATTTTTCATGTTTTAGGGGGCTGGGGCGGAAAGCTCCAAGGGGATTTCTTGGGACTTTTGGGAGAATGACCCTCTGGGAGGGTTCTATCGATGGTAAAAGATTCAGCTTTTATTAATTTTCGGATCGAAAAAACCTTTATTGACTGGGGTATTAAGTCGCTATGGGGATTTAACATTGCCGACATAAGGCATGATTTCCCCAGAGTGTCATATGTTTTTAAAATTGTTTTCTAGTATTAAAAGAAATTGTTGGTAACACTGAAACCGACACTAGCACGTAGTTTATAACTGATCCAACAGATGGCATGATAATCTCAAAAACGAGATTTCTGACCTATGATGACATTATGAGCTCTGTAGAGAAATTCACTCTGCCGACTTAAGGCATGGTTTCTCAGATCGCATCACATATTATGTTCATTTTGTATCAATCAGTGAACATTTATTGAATTTTATTTCATTTCATAACCTGACGATAAGGTGTGATCACCGAAACTAGTTGTTTAACTATTTTAAAGTTTTTTTAAATAAAGGGTGCTTTAAGATTTTTATATTGTTTTATCAATTTAGAAAGTAGCCCATGTAGATGAAGTGTTTTTATAACTATACCAATTGATAGATAATAAAAAGGCCAAAATAATACTCACCGATATCATAAATCTTTTAAGTTTTCTAATACGAAAGTTTTCCGACAAGGAAATTACAAGATAAAGCAAGCAGTTCAGTTTTATGTCGATAATTCAACTAATATATCGAGATTCGACAAGATATCGATTGTAGAACCTCGATAATGATCAGGGCTACGGCTATCAATGTTGAACATCGATTTCGGATAACAGAGATCGGCTAGATAAACTGCTGATTTGAATATTTTTCCGCAAAGTCACCCCGGTCGACGGTATTGTAAAAGTTTGAGTAAATTTAACCTTCTGGTGAAACTGGATTTCTTTACAGGAAAATTATTCAAGTCGGTTGACTTACCACAATTTGCTCAATTCTTATTGATGTTCCACACTGCGAAGCCAGTTGATTGGTTACTGCATTATTTCATATCCACCCTGGTTTGCCACTTGGAAAAAGACCATGCAAGTATTGTTTGTAGTGAATGTCATATGTTATGAATTACATAAGTTAGCAGAAGAAATATTTGGATCTCGTTGTCACAGTGAGTGATTAATTCATTTATTGTAAAATATTCGACTGCTAGTCGTTTTTTTCTAATAGCAAAAAGTGGAAAATTTTGGTTTGATACTCCTTTTACCTACTTTTTTCCAAATAAAACAAATTGAAATTATTACATTCTATTATCCTATTCTATTTAGGTCTATATTTAAGTTTTATTGCAGCTATTCATCTCTCCATTGGTCCAATCGTGAAATCATAATAAATAGAAACGTTTGTACCGTATTAATTGATCCCCTCATCATTATAAGCTTAACATACTTGTAGAAAGTTTCCTTTGTAATTAAATATGATATTTGGGTATTTAATTCATGTAAAAAAGCCAGGTTACTCAAAGTCGACATGTACCTCAAATCTTTGCATTATTATGATATTTAGATTTTTTTCTTAATTCACAATATTTTATAATACTGTATACATAGCATACATCATAGCACAGAATACAACAGCATAGCACAGAATTATAGGAGTTTTCTCTGATAAGAAACTGAGTTTCTGTTTGGCTTGAAAATGTGCAATACCAGCACGAAACGGACGTCGCCACATCAAAGAATATGAGTGTTTTTTCACTTTAAAGTTATAACGATTGTAATAAAACTACAAATATGAGAAATGAATGAAATTCTTTGGGTACCGTCTTTCTCTCTATATATACTATTTTGTTCTACTTCTTAATTACCATGTATGGATGAGCAGTAGGCCTATATAATTCATTTATTATTTCACTTATATTGACTGATTGAATTTGTATTTTTTCAAATTCCAGATATCTTGTAATAAAGCTAAAAGTCAGGTATGGATTCACAAACCACCTTTATTCCAACATGTAGGTACTCAATCTTCATTGAAAGGAAAAGTACAGAACTTGAAGGTAGATAATTTTCAATGTTCTTAATACAGTAGTAATGTTAATAAAATAATATTGAAACTTGAAATACCCTTTATTATTTAAAATATTACAGCATATTAAATTATTGTTGTAATATTTTAAATAATGAAGGGTACTTCAAGTTTCAATATTGTTTTATTAATTTATAAAAGTAGCCCATTAAAGTGAAGTGTTTTTAGTAGTAATGTTGTTTGATAAGTTAAAAATTCACTTTTCCAACTGTAATTTGAAAGGCTTCAACAGACTATGAATCACAAGTTTAATGACCAGAAAACCAATATTAGACCTACATCTCATACGTTACCCAATAATTTTGTGATCAACTATGAACTTTCTTACAATGATTTATAATAAATATAATAAATAATTTATAGTAACAATGATGAGTATTGTAAGAAATAATATTTCTCAATAATATTGTAATATTTGTAATAATATTATATCAAATCATGAAATAAATAAATATTCAACTAAACTGTTATCCATTTACCCATAACTAAACGTAATAATTTACAGATTTTATTTTTACAAACATCTACTACCATAGAATAATGAGAGAATAATATATATATTATTTTCAAAAATGAGAAAATTATAAAAAACCTATACCTTATGGATGCAAAATTGTAAACCGTTATTTATATTGTTACAATAATCATGAGGACTATTAATTTATCATATTGTCACTTGGCTTCTCTTATTAGTAAACTTGGCCAGAAGTAGCAGAAAATTTACATCTTCTAAACTAGTACATTAGACAATAAGGAATAATTTATAGCAAAATGTCTGCTATGGCTATGTATATGAAATACCTATTTATAATATTATTATCTAACGAAATTCCAATTAAATGCTGTAAATCACCCCAAAGACTTCTGCTACTGCAAATATTGACAACAGGGTAAACAGCTAGATGGAAATTCGATGAGCGCTACTATACAAAAATTATTTGTCAGCCCGGGAATATCGGAATCTCATCGAATTTCCATCTAGTTGTTTACCCTGTTGTCAATATTTGCAGCAGCCGGAGTCTTCGAGGTGATTTACAGCATCTAATTGGAATTTCGTTTAATAATAATTATTCATTAATTAGCATTTGAACAAATGCAACTTCCAATTATTTCCATCTGTACTTATTTATGTCTCTAATATATACAGGTGTGTATATTTTGTTCTGTCTTGTCACGATCTATACTCTTTTTCTCTTTCATTAAGAAAAAATAATACAGCCTATGAAGATAGTGTCTGACAGAGGATCACACCTAAGGAATTTTAAGGAAATAAATTTTATCAAATTTTTACTACAGGAATTTTATACTATTTAAACATGATGTATCGTGATTACCAGTACATGATAATATTGATTGTTCTTACCTTAGATATGGTTTTTAAAAGATTTCTCATAGAATGTAGCCATTGTAGACTATTTTTGCGCTAAAAATATTCTAATGAAAACTTTCAATACATCACGTTTTTAGGACAGTGAATTTGGAAAGGTCGCCCTCTACTTTCCTCATCAAAATCCGGATGCATCAGTCTACTCGGAGGCCATTGGCTATAAACGTCACACTCTGCAGCAAGTCTACACAGGCAAAAATTTCTTCTGGAGTCTGCAATCTCAATATATGGATCACATGTGGTTCGTTTTCAAAGAGCCACTGATTATAAAAAGGTGATGACAGAATGGAATAGCAAGTAGGCATAGTCATTACGGTATGTTAGAAGTGCATTACGGTACCGTAAAAAGGTTACTGGTTAATTTTTATTTCATTTCAATAATATTGTAGTGGCCCTATGAAGGAAAGTGAATATCCAATTATGTCACATACAAGGATTTAGGCTAAGATGGCTCACACCATTAGCTATAAAATAATATTCTATTGGTATATTGGTATTGAGAAATTACATTTTCTGATTCATTCGTACTTTTTACTTTCCTTGCCCTATTACCATAGGTAAGGAAAGTATTGCTTTCCGAAAAAATTAAGGTACCCTAATTTCTAATTTCTATACGTTTCAAGGTCCCCTGAGTCCATAAAAGTGGTTTTTGGGTATTGGTGTGTGTGTGTGTGTGTGTGGTGTGTGTGTGTGTGTGTGTGGTGTGTGTGTGTGTGTGTGTGTGGTGTGTGTGTGTGTGTGTGTGTGTGTGTGGTGTGTGTGTGTGGTGTGGTGTGTGTGTGTGTGTGTGTTGTGTGGTGTGTGTTGTGTGTGTGTGTGTGTGTGTGGTGTGTGTGTGTGTGTGTGTGTGTGTGTGTGTGTGTATGAGTGTATGTGCGTCTGTGTACACAATATCTCATCTCCCAATCAACGGAATGACTTGAAATTCGGAACTTAAGGTCCTCACAATATAAGGATCCGACACGAACAATTTCGATCAAATGCAATTCAAGATGGCGGCTAAAATGAAGAAAATGTGGTCAAACAAGTCCCATATCTGTAAAAATTTCAGGAGCTCCGCCCCATCTATGCAAAGTTTGATTTTAGATTCGCAATTATCAGGTTTCAGATACAATTTAAACAAAAAATTTTGAATGGAAAAGATTGAACATGTGAATCTCTACAATTAATGTTCAATAACATTTTTACATAAAATTGAAAATAAGCTCGAAATTTGAGAAAATTTGATTACGGTATCCAATTGCAAACTGTTGGCAACTGTTGATTCTATTAAATCATTCACTATGAAGAGATAGCAGACCTCGTATGTCTCCAGCGTTATTGTCCTGTCACCAGCTGGTTCAGATCTGTTTATATGTAGACTTGAGATGCGCGTGAACACTAGCGTCAAGTGATCAATTTTCATAACGGCAAGGAAAGTTGTGTGAGTGCGCCACACCAGATTTTTATAACCAGGTGTTCAGCCTTTATGGAAAGTTATTGATCGCGCTTCAATAGCCTAATATCGGGGACCGAGCTTCGCTCTGGAGTACAAAAGCACAAAAAAATTATTACGAAAGAACAAATTATAATAAAATTCATAGTTCATACAGAAATGTTCTATCTAATATCACAGTAAATTGAGATTAATTCCTAGAGGAATGCAAAATTTCCCTCACAAAGGACCGTTTTCACAAAAGCCGGGTAAATTTTAATCCTGATTAATTTCACGTGAGCCAAATCAGAGAAGACCATTTCAAAAAGATGGATCTACTGAAATTAATCAGGATTGAAAATAACCCGGCTTTTTTGCAACCGGCACTAAGTACCTGATTGAATGATTACAAAAGTTCAACAGCTGAGTCATAATTTTGACACAGTCCCACACACATGAACTCGCTCACTCCGCACTTCCATGATCAACAGACGACGAAATAATTATTATCAGCTGTTTTTTGTCCTACAGCGAGTTTTCCCAGGGATAAGACCTAGTGCAATCGAATTTTCATATTATATGAACCTACTATGTTCTGAATTTCGTGAGAATCGTTAGAGCCGTTTTAGAGATCCGGTGAAATACAAACATATAAACATAAATTACTCGTTAATAGTATAGGATTTAGAACCTCACACAAGCATATTCGTCCATGTGAGGAAAAATATTCACAAGCTTGATTTCGTGTAGTTTTGCTCCTTGTCAATGTATTTAGTTCATTACTGTGAACGAAAAACGAAAATTTGAATTGATTTGATTTATAGCCTCATGGCCACAGAAGAAGTTCTTCCAATTGTGCCCACGGCTATATTGAATGATTGATGCAAAAAGTACATCATCAAAATGATATAGAGAGAAAAAATACGATAATTGTGCTATTCCTCTCCCAAATTTAGATAAGGTTACACATAGTCCGAAATAGGTCAATTCTTGTAGTTGTTCACTTCACATAATTTTCAGTCCTTAATACGAGATTAACGAGGAGAAATTCTCTTAGATTGATGAGATATTCTTCAACCAGAATGTTGATGCTGTTTTAATAGTGTTAAGCTGCCCTTTATTATTAATTATTATTGTCACAACGTAGATTTTTAAATTTTAATGCTTATACAGTGAGGTCCACGTTATAATGGAATTGGAGGGAGATAGAGGAGAATAGCGTTGCCGATACTTTGCCTTGCCACTGCCTTCTATGGATGATAGTTGTTAACGGAGTATCTGATATATGAAAAAAGACTGAGAAATTGTCAAAAAACCACTGATTTATTGATAATTAGAAAGACCGGTTTCGGTTATTACAACATTGTCAATCTCTGATAAACTGAGATAAACTTGACAATGGTGTAATAACCGAAACCGGTCTTTCTAATTATCAATAAATCAGTGGTTTTTTGACAATTTCTTAGTCTTTTTTCATTCAATATGAATAATTACCACAATATCAACTTCTCAACTACACAAAAAGTACTACTGATACCATTATAACGTGGACCTCACTATAGTTCTATTAAACTACACCGTGATTCAAAAAGAATACCACAACTTTGAAAATTGATAACTCTGCAAAGAATAAACGGAGAGTAAAGCACCATCTGTCATCGATTTGAGGAAGCTCTGAAGTTTCTTTAGTTCCTTATTTAGTCACATTGGCACTCATCTGTCCGTGCCTATTTGAATGAAAACTATCCGAGGCAATGGATCGGCTGCTAAGCAGCTCGAGGCAGAGCACTTCATCACTGGCCTCCAAGAAACCCTGACCGCACCCCCTGAGATTTTTTTCTACCTGCTAACATTGAAGAGCTCAAAGAAGAAATAACAGCAGCTATACAAACTGTTACACCCGATATGCTACTGAGGGTGTGGAACGAGTTCGAGTATCGTATTGATATTATCACTCGAGTGTCTGGAGGAGGTTACATTGAACATTTGTGAACTTGTTTTCTAGTGGGAAGAAACTTATTTTAATACTCTTCATTTTGATTTACAACCCAAGTTTCTATTATGTTTCCTTGATAAAATACAGATTTTCAAAGTTGTGGTATTCTTTTTGAATCACTCTGTATTATGGTACAGGAACACATCCGTCGGTATTTAAAACTCTGACAAAGTACAACTGGTGATCGGTGTGGTGTGAATTATTTATTATAATCCATTATTTCGAACGATTCCATTTCGTTGCAAAAACTCTTCTGAACTGTAGGCTATGTTGGTCAGTTGTCAACGTTAGTAGACAGTCAACTAACTTTGTGTAGTTGTAGCTTTATTACAATATGTTTCCACCATCATCCATTCACAAGCAAAGATCACCATTCTTAGATAAAAATAGTGACAATTAAAGATGTTAATGGTAATTTTTCAGGTATTTATTTCGAAGTGGCAATGCAGAACATCCATCATACATATTTTGCAACACATCAGTAGAAGTACTTCCGAAGAACCCTTTGCCAGAATCAGAAAGATTACCACGAACAGATGATGGCTATATTGTTGTGGGTGAGTTGATAAAATTTGAGAACATGGAAGACGACAAAATTATAAATTGTTTGAAGAGTTAATGATTCTTCATTAGTTATGCGCTGATCTCTCTTATACTTGGACATTTTTGAGTTGTGTATTGTTTTAGTTGG
>NW_024090976.1:0-22207 GCF_014356525.2 Nilaparvata lugens | reverse complement strand
GGTTTTAATAGCTTATGAAAGATTTCGGCAAGATGGTTCTGGTGACTCAAAGGCAGCTTACTTGAGACTGAGAGATGATTACCGTCATGAGGTTGCAAGGGCACGGCTTGCATACAATGCTGGCATTATAGGTGGGGCACCAAACAAGTGTTTGGCAGCATGGAAGGTGATTCGGAATGAAACAAGATCATCTCCTCCTGCACGTGTTCCACTATCATTGGAGGAGCTGAACAATCACTGGGTGGACTCCATCCAGCAGATTCGAGAGCAGATTGCGGCATCACCAGAGGCATCAAAAACACCAATGGAGCTGCTGGAAGACATCAGGCGACCACCAGCGGCAGCCTTCGCTTGGCGTGGAGTGACCTGTGAGGACATCCTCAGGATCTCAAGCAGAATGAAGACCTCAACCAGCAAGGACTTTTACTTTATGTCTAGTGGCTTCTTGAAAAGTATAATTGAGCTCATAATTGTCCCACTCACATATTGTATTAACATATGTCTGTCTCAATCTATATTTCCAGACCAGCTTAAATTGGCAAAGGTAATACCTGTGTTTAAGAAGGGTGATAGGGGTGACCCCAATAATTATAGGCCCATTTCAATTTTGCCTATTTTGTCCAAAATATTTGAAATGGTGATAGTGTGAAAGTGTTTTGATGTAAATTATTGCAAAAAACTAATATCATGGTTAGCTATGCATAAAGAGGCATGATAGCATGATGGTCATTCTTTACTGAATTGAAATAAGCTGTTATAACTTTTTCTACTATTAATTTGGTTTTCAATAAACTAGTTATGATCAGATGCCTCATTACTAAATGCAAAATTCATTTCGGTTATGTAGCTTTTCTGCAATAAACTAGAATTACTCAATAATTAAGTTGTTTAATTTGCTGTTAAAGTTAGGCTACATTCACACCAGAGTTGTCAACTAAATAGTTCTCAACAAATTGAGGCAGTTTCTGGAAATCCTGTTTTAAACAAAAAATTTTCGTTTCCCAACCAATATGAGAAACACTGAAAAAGTTTTGAACAAAGTCCTCTACAAGTCCTCGCAAACTATACAATCGCTATTAGACCAATTCTTTGGCAACAAGTTCTCTATTCTGTTGCTCTACAAAAGAACAGTAACTTTATAAAGAAAACTATTGTGGACAAATTTTTTGTTGACAACTTTGGTGTAAATGCAGCAGCTTCAGCATTTATCCTTATCCATAAAATTATATTGTTGTACTTGAGTATACTCTTCATTTTAACTACCCTATGTCGCACCTGGCTATTCCATTGGCTGCGAGCGAAATAGTAACAACTATCAACAGTATATAGCTGGCTAGTAGAATTCCACTAGCTTCAAAAGTTTGAAGATGTCAACAATTCATTCGGGCTACTGAGACAAATGCGCAGGTACCAAAAAATAAATTTGTAATGGAATCAAAAAAGGTAGGTACGGTAATGGAAAATTAAGTGTCACTGTTTTGATAGAAGCTATACAAGCATTGTTTTAATTGTCAGGTGTGACACAAGGCTTGCTATAATAATTCTAATCTGAAACAAATAATAGCTATAATACTTTGAAATCATAAAAATAACAGTATTTTCCACAGAATAGGCAATGTCGTTATTTTAGTCACTGGGTATGCCTAGGCCTGTATTTCTAATTTTATTTTTTGCAAAATCTCAAATTCATTTTTCTTCATTCATATACAATATAATATAATCTTCAATTCCATCATGATACATTACATTAATTCCATAAGTTAGCATATTATTATATTAATTGATGGTTAGCTGTCACAGGAGGATAGAAAGGCTATTATATCTATGAACTCAGTCAGCATAGCGGTGGCTATGACTCTGTACGGTAACCAATAACAAAAAATAATAATATAGTCTATTGATGAATAAAGATTTTACAAAATAAGAATACTTATGAAAGTTGATGGTAGGCCTATTATTACTTGATTTCTATATTCAGGCATTAATATCAATTATTATGAAATTCATTATTCGAATCATCATTAAACTATTTTTCTTGACGAATAAAATATGATTGATTATTTTAAACAAGTCACCAGGATCTTGGATTCAAATATGAATTACAATACAATACCGTATATTAGGTATTTTCAATAAGAAATTTAGATCTCTGAACATTCATGGAAGTTGAAGGACAGTGATGGTTTTTCTTCTGAAGTATACCATTGGACATTCAATAAATAAATATCCATCAACAAGCTCTCAGACAAAACAACGTTTTTTGTTGAATTTGAGTAGAGTTTCTAATTGAAGCTTCAAAAATTGTATTCAGTCTATTTCAAGGAAGTTCTCATTCTTCTACGTTAGGGCCAGATCATATTCAATTTATCACAAGAACAATATTAAGCATTTCTTTCACCAATCGAAGAGCTTCCTGCTTTGCTGACTCTAAAAACGCTCAACTGGCCCTTGTATTGTTGATAAATAACCGGCAACATTAAACTTGTTCATACAGCCAAGCCATCTACTCTATATAGTAGATCTACATTACTCATGTTCAAAATGGGTGATATTAGGTATTAGGGGTACACTGAATAATAATTATAGGCCTACCATATCAATATTATTGTCAATCCTCTCTATGATATAATTTGAAATCGTAATGGCTGAGCAACTCCATGAATTCTGTGAGTTGAAATGGTATTTTTGCTGGCATGCAGTAGCCTATAACCAAAATGGTAGCTTCAAAAAAGTCAACAGTAGGCTATAGAGACTGTTTAATGTAGGCCTATCATTCTTGAAGTTGAGAAAGCCTCCCTGGCTTTGCTGGGCACACACTGCTGTGTGTGACCTTGGAAAGGCTTTTGACACTCTGGATCATGATATTTTTCTCGGTGAACTCTCTTCCTATGGTGAGTTCCACGTTATAATAACAGTATTTGATTAACTTTGATGTTGCTATCCTTGTCTATCATTCGACAAAGCAAATAGTACTATCCTCAGTGGCGGCGTGTCCATGAGAGCACAAGAGCACGTGAACCCCCTATGAAATTGCTACAATAAATTAAAGTTCAAATCAATAGAAAATTGATTGAAGTAATAGTAATACTCAAATTTCTTGTAATATTAAAACAATAAGGAGCGCACCAAGCAAGGTACACGCATTGAAATAACCTTTTGAATTACGCGCTACAGCAAGCAGGATCACTGCTCCAAGCGTTAGTATGGGTTCAAATGGTAGCTGGGCGAGTTCAATTCCCTCCCCGTGGGGGGGGGAGACTATTTACATTAGCTTTACGGTGAGCTGCTTTCCAAGCAGCTCATAGCTGTGATAGTGTGACTTTGCATTGGCGCCATTGCCTTCTAGAGCCGTTTCCACTTATGAACTGTTCTAGCTGGCACTGGCTACTACTTTGTTTACTGTTTGCAGTTTCGCGTTCGCGCTACATGTGTTGTCGATTTTGAGGTTAATTCTTGTTTCTTCTTTCTTGTGTTTTGAAAAGTGAGAATGGAGGGTTCAAGAAAGGTTTCAGTTAGCTATTTAAAAGAGATAGTGTTCTCTAATTTATCAATCGAGGAAAAAATATATCGATTAAGGAAAGTGGTAGGCCTACACCGACAATTGATATACATCAGACTTCTACATCGAAATCCAGGACATACAAGAGAGATTTCAAAGACCAACAATATGAAAAGACATCTTGGCTGTGTGGTTGTGAAGAAACTAACAAACTTTATTGTTTTCTGTGCTTGTTGTTTGCTCGCGAAAAAGGCGATCCAGCATGGATTAAGAACGGTGTGTGTGATTTAGCTCATTTGACTCAAAAATTAAAAAGCATGGTGATCGATGTTTTCGCAGCAAGGAAGGAGAGGAGGATGGATTTTATTTTCAAAAAATGCTCTGTAAATGCCAACTAGAAGGAGGGTGAGTGTTAACAAAGTCTCTAAAAGCATGTTAATCCTTATTTCTTTGATTGGAAATTATCTTACATCGAGGAAAAATTATTGCTGTTTTCTGTATAATTTATGATTTGTACATGAATTATTCAATGGGAGTATGGGAGTACATCTTCTAGGTTGAGAATCCTGAGTATATCTAAATACTTATTATTATTAAACGAAAATCCAAATTATTATATAGGTACTTAATATAATACAACCCATTAGAATATTTTGTTACCTACGTAATAATATGATAGGCCTAGTACTCTTCTAGGAATAAAAAATTACATTCTACTACGTGAAACGAACAAAATTCACTTGAAACATGGGGTTTAACAAATTATTAAAGATCTAGATCTTGTTGCTCATGTTAAATATAATTAATTTAAGCAGAGAATCGACAACGCTGTTCTCCTATCTTTATCTATCATTATCCACTATCTTTATCCTATCTTTTACCTATCTTTATCCACTATCATTATCCACTATCATTATCCACTATCATTATCCACTATCATTATCCACTATCATTATCCACTATCATTATCCACTATCATTATCCACTATCATTATCCACTATCATTATCCACTATCATTATCCACTATCATTATAACATGGACCTCACTATATGACATTGGTAACGTTCCTCTTTTGCGTCTCTGCTCCTACCTGGAGAGACGTGAACAGATGTTGCTGACAAGTAGTGAAAGGTCTCTGGTAAGATTAGTGAGCAGTGGGCTCCCCCAGGGCTCTGTACTGAACCCTCTCCTGTTTTTGATCATGATTGATGATGTTGCCCTATTAAGAGGCACGACAGTGGTGTGCTATGCTGATAGCACTTCAAATGCTGAATACAAGCAGTGTCATGGCTGACCTGGGCAGAATGATGTGCACTTTTGAAAGGAATGTTACATATTGTTTTTTGGGAAAGCCTTTTTCTTCTAAATATGGTGAGAAGACACAAAGCTATGTTTGACCTGAGGAATGGTGTAATCTGACAAACTGCTTGGCTTCACTCTGGAATGTTGTCCTGGGGTGAGCACATACAATAAGTACTGTAGTCTGTGGAAGTGATATTCTTGATCAGGAGCCTGAGAAGATGTACACCAGAGGAGGGCCGACTCTGAATGTGCTATTTTTCCTTTTTTCCAAAGTGCTGTGATGGTATATGCTATCACATTGTGGGGAAATACTATTGGTGCAGGAATTGGCTATACAGATTTTTTGTGAAGCAGATTTTTTGGCTCATTATAGGTCTCTCTTTGTGAGTGAAAAGATTCTAACTTTGTTTAATATCTTCATTTACAGGTCAGCTATAGGAGCGTTTTGAAATGTCCATACTACGTGTATACTACCAGGGGTAATGCCCATGGCTATAACAACAGAATCAGTTTGAGGCTGGATCTCCCATACTGTATATTGGGGAGGACCCAGAGCAGCCTCATCTACCAGTTAGCCAGAATTATTTTGGACAAGCTACCAGTTTCAACCAGGAGTCTGCCTCTATAAGATGGCTTTGAAGAGAAGACTGAGGGCTTTCATTCAGGAGAATCCCTTTTTCTATTATCCGAAGGAGTTTTCTGATCTACAGAATGTGACAAGATATTTTCTTTTTCTGAAACTTGCTGCTTTTGGTATGTTTCATCCATGTTTTTGTTAATTTTTTTTGTGTTTTTTGCATGTTTATTGTTTCTGACTTGTAACTACACTTCTTTTAGGTAGGCCTAATATTGTTTCCATGCCCTATATGGCTGTTTCTTTTATTGACTTTGTTCACTTGTTGATACGCCCATACAGTATGTCCATGCCATGAACAGAAGCACTTTATTATTACAGTATTCAATATTCAAATGCCTACAGTACTCGTATGATTGCAATTGAAACCCAACATCTTCAATATATCCATATAGTCCATATAGTAGGCCTACAAGAATTGCATCCATTAATATTAGTTATAAAGAATATTAGTGATAAAAAGCGGTTCTAAAAAAATTTGGAAGATCTTTAAATTACGCCCATATGAATAATGTAGCTTCTATATATTTTATTATACTTTACATTGTTAATGATGACCATTCTTCTAAAAATGGCTCAACTGATAAAATCCATATACCGCATAAGTGGTACCTATGTGATTTATCTCATGTGTGTAGGTTTAATAAACTTTTCAAAAATTACAAAGATTACAGTACTGTATAATTCATCCAGAATAACTTCAGAGTGACCACGAGAAACGTTTACATTTTAAAAATGAAAAACCTATTAATTTTTCAAGATAAGATTTATTCAACTTGAGTAAAATGCTGTGAGTTTATACCATTTTTTTACGTAGAGAAAATTATGTCGGGAAGGTGACTTCCTTTTTCTCCAAGGCAATTTTCCATTCTGCCCAGGAAGCTCTCCACACTCGTTCCAGTGTATCCTCGGTGATCAACACCACCCCAGTACGTATCGTCGCTTTTAAGTAATCTAAAGTACGTGGCTTAAGTCGATAAACTTGCTCTTTCGAATGTCCCCATAATTAAACATCACTTTAGATTACTTGAAAGCGGCGATACTTGAAAAAATTAAAAATTGCATCTTGAAAAATTAATATTGTTTTTTCATTTCTAAAATGTAAA
Source organism: Nilaparvata lugens (assembly GCF_014356525.2). Taxonomy (NCBI): domain Eukaryota; kingdom Metazoa; phylum Arthropoda; class Insecta; order Hemiptera; family Delphacidae; genus Nilaparvata; species Nilaparvata lugens. The sequence goes on along the minus strand of NW_024090976.1, from coordinate 15,664 downwards.
TGTTTCTGGTGGTCACTCTGTATTTTCCAAATATATTTGATCACGATTCGAAAATAATGATCGATTATCATTCCATCAATTATAGAGACTTGAATACGTTTTTGCTGCCAGAAAGAGTTTTGAAATTCTTCCTGGGTTCTCCATTATTCTATATACTGTAGAAAGCCACTTTTTTAGTGTTATTAAATAACATTCTATTAATTCTCAAGAACATCAAGTACCAAATAATGACTTAACTAGTACCAGTACTGTTACAGTTTTATCGTTATATAATTCGACAACGCCTTTAGTAAAAGGTGTTTGTTTCTTTCTTTTATAACTGTATATACCGTGCCCGCTTCAATTCAAATGCTCAATGGTTTGTTCTTTGTCAATTGGACATATCGCTTCAAACTTCCAGGTGAGTTATTCGATTTCTGTGTAACCACATAAACACATCAAAAAATAGATCTGATTTAGGCCTATATTTTTTCATTGGTAAAAACCAGAAAGTTCTTAAGTTAATATGAGAGCTTTTGAAAGTTTGGAAAAATTGTAAGTATCCTAAATTTGCATGAGTTTCAAGTTTCAGGAGCAGCAATGTTTAGGTTCTATTTTATAATATTATTCTTTAATTAAACCTTAGGTAGGTACTACAGAATTTATTCAGAATTAAAGATAGATTAATATTTTACAGTTTCAGGCATAATAGGATTCGTTGAAATCTAGAGCTTGCGAAAATAATAGATCATATAAATATATACCGTAGCTTAATGTTTTATTCTATAACACAACATTCTTTACCTATTCACATCAAACCTATCAAAATGAATAGGCTAGCTACATAGAATTGAATTTTATAAAGATCCTAATAGTCCAGTCAACGGAGGGTTATTATAGAGGAAAAAGTTTGGAAGACAATTTTTGACCCCGCAGTTCTGATTAGAGTAGTAATAAAGGAGGTAAGCATATCCAAAGTCTATCATAGGTTAACATACATCCATTATTTCTATTATAGAAATAATATCATGAAACGAATAATGGTTTATGAGAATATTATTGTCAATTCACTTATTGAATCATGATTATTATCAAGAAACATAAGGATTGATTTATTGCCATTCAAGTCTTTTTTGCTGGTCCATGTTTATTACGGAAGCATGTCAACGAGGAAAGTCAACTTTTATCAAAGATTACTAACTGATAATGAATGTAGCTATATCATGATGATAATTGACAAAAAAAACGTTACCTCTTATCCATTGTTCAGTACTAAAAAGTTGTTTAACCTTTTAATTAACCATTAAGATATTTTATTATCATCCATGAATTTGCATAATAATAACCACTATAAGAAACTACACATTATAATTTAATTTTTCTATTTTTATAATCGAAAATGTAACCGGAACAGCAAATTAATTCGAGTGTTTGAAAAACATGTTCAATCAAATGGAAGATGATGCAAGAATTGAGAAAAATGTTTCATAAAAATCGTCAGAGGTCGGCTACATCCTATTATTGTATATAGGAGCCCTGCTACTCTCTAAATAAACTCGTACAATCTTTATGGATAGACACTTTAAAAATGTATAGTATTGTAAAAACCTTCAAGTTTTTGTTCAATTCCCCTGGAACGTAGTATAATTAATTGCAGTATATTTAGTTTTTTTCTGAGGGTGATGGGATTTACACATACAGGTTTCGTTGGGCGCAGTGAGAGAGCTTGAGACGGATTATGATGATCTCTGTCTAGATAGTGGACCTACAGCTCAAAAGGTGGGTTCCGAACCACCGAGAAGTAGTTTTCAAGCTATAATAATGTAGAGTTTTAAGATATGTAGAGGAATCTTTACTTCAAGTGGTCTCCCTTACAATGGGAGAAGCAGGCGCAATGGTCTTAATTTATAGTTTATCGGTACATCGTTTTATAAATAATTCATATTAGCCAAATTTAGATAATATTCTAGATAAACTTCGTCAGTATTTAATAGAAACAAACGGACACGTGTATTATTTGAATATTTGTTTTGTGTGTTCTACAAAATATTCTGTATACGGTAGCCTATAATAACAAATTCAAACAGTCCTACAAATAACATACTGTATATGATTAAATGAAGATACAGTGCGGTACCTTTTTGATAGAGTGATGGTAGGCATAGATATTGTTAGGTACCGTAGCCTGCCATTCATAGGCCTATTCATATAGAAGACACACAAATCAATAGGGTTGATAACTCTTTTGAAAAATATCTACTTTTGATCTACCTACAGTACGGTACCTTCTTTTGAAATGTTTCTGCCGGTACTGTACCTGTAATAGTTTTTCATAATTCTTGGTAGTAAATAATGTACTATTTGGTCTTTACATATGTTTTTATATAGCTAGGCTTGTATGTTAGATGACCCGGTGTGACCCTTTCTTATGATAAGTATTTTTCAAAAGCTACAATATTTAATCCCAATAATATTTCAATATACTGAACTTTGTTATATAGCGGAGATTGAATTTCTAAACCAATCAATGCAATCTTTACACTTGGTATTACAACATGCATTCATATGCACGTAGAAAAACCGTGTAGGCCTACTACTTCTGTTAAAATGAGCGCATGTATTATAATATGAGTATGGGAAAATAAAGTGCCGAATTCTTTTAAAAATGAATTATAATTTATAAGTAATGATAAATTTACAGCTGGTTAATAACTATGATATAATTGATGATAATTTATTCATAGCTGTTGATCAGCAATCCATAATTCTATAGAAGAAAAGGACAAATCCATCAGGAAATGAATTCCATCTGTAATGTGCAGAGATCGCCTTCACGGCGCATAAGCGTTTTAATGGTCCGAATAGATTTTTTCATTACAGTTGTGCTTTTGCATTCTTCTCCAATAAATAATGGCAGGTATAGTTGAGAATCGCAACTGGTTGCAAGATGATGGGAGGGAATGCAATTCGACTATTGGTCGGCAGTAGAACGCAGTAGTTTCTAAATTGAAGGTAATGAAAATTGAACGGGTACAAATTACGGCAATAAAACTAATGATAACCGACAATGGACAGATAAAGTAGTATTCCTGTTCCCAAACATGAGGGGGAGATGCGAGTAGGAAGGAGAGAGAGAGTGTGTGTGAGTGAACTGGAGGAGTGGTGGAGATTCAGATCTGATAACCGCGACCAGAGATTTAGGTGAGCGGTAACCTTGTCCATTGGCCTAAAATCCTGCGGCAAACGATGATTGTAAGATTACGGAGATGGCCTGATCAGATATTCTACCAGCTACTACTGATAAGCCACCAAAAGCCATTTTAATCGCCATCACTTTTCTCTCTCGCACAAATAGGTAACCACTACCGCTCATACCGCATGCTTTCTTCGTGCACAGAAATGACCATGATGATTGACGGTAGGCATCGATTGAAATAATTGATGAAGTGATGATGCTTGTAATTCCAAAGTTATAACAAATCCCACAACAATAAAAATAATGGCGTAGGCCTATGCATATCGTAGCATAATATGCTTTTTTAACAAGGTTTAAAGTTCGTTGAACCTCCAACATGTTTTTGATACTAAAGCTGCGTTTACACTAAAGTTATGGTAACAAAATGTTAATAACTTAATCCTTATAGATTCTATTAGATTGAACATAACTTATCATACAATACACATGATGAACATAATGTGTTTGTCAAGTTCCGTTCAAATTTAATAGAATCTATAAGGATTAAGTTAATACTTTGGTATAAACGCAGCTTAAAATTTTTGAAAACTGTAAAAGCTTGTTGAACTAATTAATTATTTTAGTTGAACCTGATTTTTTTGAAACTGTTCAGGGTTGAGAACAGATTTGTGCTAGGAGATAGTATTGCTTTCAAACTATAAATGTATCAAAGTTATTTTCTTTTCAGAATGACATTTTTCATATTCTAGCATTCTACATGCAGAATTTTTGACTATGATACTCCTTTACATGTACAACTAGAAAACTTTAAAAAAGAACGGTACTGCATGGACCTTTTATTTTTATGATGGAACAATATTTTTTACAGCGGCATTAAATGTTATAATATCACAATTGGGCTATGTTTTTGTCAATTATGTAGATAAATGAAAACTCACAGTAGCAGAAAAAAATACTAACCCATCGGCAAGGAAAACAGGTCTGTTGGTCTTTTTATCTGAACTCTCAGAGAATCGAATATCTCACTCAGAGCCAAAGAAGCAAGCTCCCTAGCTAGAGTTTAATAGAGCTCATACCGTACAGATTCAATATTACTATTACAATTACATAGATGCAATCGAAAAATAGAATACGGTCATTCTATAAGCATTAGCACATTCTAGTATCATTCCGTAACACCATAAGTTATTAGGTACCATAGTATTAAAAGTTACATTGATTTACAAAAGCTGGGCTGCATATTACAAGTTTTGATTTGATAATACCTACAGTACCATTCAAAATGAATCCTGATGGATTGGGAATTGTTCACCACTTTGTTTTGGCAGCTATATATATATCATAACTGGTTGTGGAATTACAACTAGTAGTTCATTTCCTAATTAATGCCTGCATATGGATTCATTAATTCTTTGCTCGGGGCAAACACGTTTTATACATTTGATCAGACTTCTCCAAAATTATTATAATTCAACAGCCATATAGAACTCACAGCTTTTAGTACGAGTTAATTATCTTGAAGTACTACCTATCTTACCGTAATCAACTAATATTTTATTGGTTTACTGTGAACAATTTCTTGTAAAAGACTAATTCATTTGATGATCATATTTTTCTTTAGAAATTAGTCAAAGTCAATGCCATTGCATATCTTGATGAAATTTAAACATGAGTCAAATAAAGTCCATTTTCCTTACTGTACCTGCCAATTATGAATAGTGTTGAATGCCAGTTCTAAGGCCATCAATAGGCCTACTTCCTATATTAGTTCAGTGGAGAATTGCTTCAAAAGTTAATGATAAAACACAACTTTATGAGAGGAGATTTTTGTAAACAAATCCTACGATTCAGTGCATTAGAGCCAGAAGGAAGGATAAATCAATCCTCAATCTTAGCGAAGACCTTCCTCCCTACACAAAATATTTAAATAAATATTGTTTTATTTCATTAATAGAACAATACAAATCGAGGAAATATATTCATTTCTGTAATCTCTAGGGTCTCTTATGTAGCCTAATTTAGGGTATAATGGTCTGTTTCAAAAACTATTTTCACGTAAGTCATGTTCATTTTCATCTTCAATACTTCTTTCTTTTATCATACTTTATTGTACATTCTTTCTATTATCATTATTATGCGACTGTAAGTCATATTATATGTTTGACAATAAAAAGTTATTGGAAGAAAGACTTTTCTGATGATTCAATTTTTTATTTAAAAGTTAGTGAAACAAAACTTTACTGATGATTCAATTTGTGTCAGTCTTACAGGAGAGATACTGTGAAAATAGATTTTAATATTCTTGAAGTTTATGGAATTGGATCATCACTATTATAATGATGTATACTACTAGTAGTTCTGTGAACAGTAGACCTCGCGCAGTTATAAACCACAGCCTCCTCTTATACTGTCCATCAGAGTAAATCCTGTCTGTATGACGGTGTTGGCGAGATATCAGTATGAAATCGGCTACAGTAATGGTTGTTGGGATGGTGTATCAAAAATGCTAACATCAAAATCTCCTTCAAGACGTACTGGCAACAGGTCAGCCCGAGTTGAAAACAGTGAAAGGTCGAGAGAAAATACTATGCTATTTTAATAATTAATTGCATGCGTCATTGCATGCAATTAATAGTCCACACCAAGGTATCTAGAATACCTTGTATTCCAGATACCTTGGTCCACACGAAAGCTGATTTTTATTACCAAGTTACATTGAGATATTAATTGCATGCAATTAATAATCCACTCGACAGCTGATTTATGATGAATAATTCTATAGTCTGATAACATTGGCGTTCGAAGGAGACTCTTTTTCCTTTTGTATTATCCTTGAAATGCAAAATTTGAAAAAAAACCTTGTCTATACGTCGACGCGAAATTCAAAAAGGAACATACCAGTCAAATTTCATGAAAATCTATTGCCGCGTTTCGCTGTAAATGTGGAACATAAATATTAGCATATAAACATAATAAGAAATGCAAAACCGTCGACTTGAATCTCAGTGGGGTTTCACACCAAAGCTGGGCCGGGTCGAGCAGAGCGGAATCCGCGTGCGCGCTAACTAAGCAGGATTTAGTCGGGAGCATTCAAATCAACGCCGGGCCGAGCCGAGCGGATTTGTGCAGTCGGCTTGACGCCCAACTCGAGCGTTTTCAGCCAAGCAGATTCTGCCTTCTTTCAGTTTAGTTCGATCTTCCCACGTAGTGAGTTGCGCAGTATATGGTATTTTTGTATTACTGAGCGAATCGGCAATCGGCTTCAGTGCGAACGCAGGCAGATTCCGCCCGGCACAGCTCGGCCCGGCCCGGCCCAGCTTTAGTGTGAAATCCTCACTTTGTTCGGTCAATTATACTGTACAGAATATTCAGGACTTGAAAAGTAACTCATAGAGACATCAATTTTCTGTTTGATTAGTGAACTTTCAACTCAACTGCGGAACAAATATCTTGGAAAATAAATTTTATTATATTATGTTATCAAATAAATATTGCCGTATAATATATTTTGGTACCATAGATGGAATCGTTAATAATAATGGTCCATAGAATATATGATTTAAAAAATGAATGTGAACAGTTTTCCGTTTTCCGCAGATACCCAATTAGTATAAGGAAAACTAACGTCCCTGGATGTGAAGAGTTTTTTTCTGGTCCATTTCTTGCACAGCACACGGCTTGCCTTGGAGCAGTCAGTCAGCGCTAGAGTGCAGTGCAGTGTGTGTTATGGATATAAGCATGTACATACTATGTGAGTGTGTTTTATATATAGTATGAGTGTGTATGAATAAGCGACCTCCAGAGCAGGAGGAAAGGCCGAGAGCCGAGTTTTACTTTCCTCCTTTCCCACTACACCGGTAGTCATTCACAGGTACCGACCGATTCATGACCCCAGCTAACAGAGAACAGGTTGACTGGTGTTGATGGCAAAATTAATTGTTGCCGCTCACAAAATCGATCGAAGCATCGATTGTAGCCTTGTCGCCATATCACGTCTCAATCAAGTCAACCTGATTGATTCTACAATCATTACTGCCAAGTTTCAAATTTAATTCATCTATGAGGGAAGCGGTTGGCTCTGTGGACATACGGTACTGATAAGTTTTCGCTTATATATCCATGTTGGGAGATATGCTACTTCCGTTAATGGGGGTTACCCTTTGGGAAGACGACTCCGGTATTAGTTATCATTTACTCGTTCAAAAATCGTTTCCTGTTGGCTCGGAACCTATTTGTTGAAGCCAACCCCACTCATCTCTCATGATCAATCACTCTTACCATTATACCCACCCATGAGTATGACGTTAATGTGGGCATCATCAGGACTTCCTATGGAAAGGTAGTAGGAGGTCCTGGCATCACCCTCAGCAGACTACAGGTGTATGAAATATTTCAGATGAGCTTTCATAGCAGATGGAAGTGCTTTGAGTCTTTCCATTACCATTAAAGGTGTTGCTGCTCAAACTCTAGGTAGTTCTATGAACATAGAGATTTCAACTCAGGATAATTTTATTCATTTTACTCATATGGCTGGTCCGACTTGTCTCAAAATGTACTCCTTCCTGGAATTTGAAGAGATAATTTGAATTTGATATAGACGCGGATCCATAAATTATTATAGATCTATATATTATATTTATATGTGTATTGAATATTTTAAATCGTAATATCATTGTAATCATAAGGATAGGTAATTAATTAATAGGGATGACAGAGATTTGATTTGTTAATTAGTGTGTAGAATATGTTAGAAATATTCCAATCTATGCTGAGAGATTTTTACACTACGGTATTGATGTTTGAGGATCGTATGCAGAATAGTGCCTTATTTTCACAATCTCACATCATTACCGACTGCTTGCTTATTGCTATATTGTCAGCTGCTCAATGCCCAGTGCTTATCAAATGTATAAGTGATCTTCTTCTCTACTTGGCGTATTTACTGTGAAGAATTTTTTCGCTGTATAAACCTATTCCACCTCACCTGTCAAAGTAATTGCATTACTTTTCTATTGAAAATAAACTATTTGCGGTTACGCTTATATTTTCGAAGCCACAATAATTTATTATGTGTTTTTTTACGATTAACGCTGTTCATAAGAAGGTAACTTACTACACATATTGTAATCAGGAATATTTGAAAAAGAAGAAGAAAATTGGAATTGAATTATTTTTTTACTTTCCTTGCCCTATTACCATAGGTAAGGAAAGTATTGCTTTCCGAAAAAAATTAAGGTACCCCAATTTGTAAATTTCCATTTGTTTCAAGTTCCCCTGAGTCCAAAAAAGTGGTTTTTGGGTATTGGTCTGTATGTGTGTATGTGCGTCTGTGTACACGATATCTCATCTCCCAATTAACGGAATGACTTGAAATTTGGAACTTAAGGTCCTTACACTATAAGGATCCTACACGAACAATTTCGATCAAATGCAATTCAAGATGGCGGCTAAAATTGCAAAAATGTCAAAAACAGGGTTTTTCGCAATTTTCTCGAAAATGGCTCCAACGATTTCGATCAAATTCATTCCTAAAATAGTCATTGATAAGCTATATCAACTGCCACAAGTCCCATATCTGTAAAAATTTCAGGAGTTACGCCCCATCTATGCAAAGTTTGATTTTAGATTCCCAATTATCAGGCTTCAAATACAATTTTAACAAAAAATTTCAAGTGGAAAAGATTGAGCATGAAAATCTATACAATTAATGTTCAGTAACATTTTCACCTAAAATTGAAAATAAGTTCCAAATTCGAGAAAATGTGATTATTTCAATTGCAAACTGTTGACAACTGTTGATTCTATTAAATCATTCACTATGGAGAGATAGCAGACCTCTTGTGTCTCCAGCGTTATTGTCCTGTCACCAGCTGGCTCAGATCTTTGAATAGTAGTGTACTTGAGATGCGCGGGAACACTAGCGTCAGATGATCAATTTTCATAACGGCAAGGAAAGTTGTGTGAGTGCGCAACACAAGATTTTTATTATTTTCAATGCATAATTATTGTTTCATTGGAAGAGCGATGAAAAGAATCACACTTTTCATCAGTCGAGGCATATCAAGATAAAAAATTGCATGAATAATTTTGTAGATTAAACAGAAAAGTTTAAACTCATTGTTGAGGGCCTTGACTCCAGTGAAGTGACTTTCAGAATTGAAAAAAATGTTGCAACAACCTTTTGTGGTGCCAGTATATTACAATAATTAGAAAATGCAGTTATCCTTTCATAAAAAATTATAACACAAGGAAAATTCTGACTATTTGGATTTCAGTTCCCGTTACAATAAAAAGCGTACAATATGGTCAAAGTGAAAAAAAGTTATGAGCAGCATTTTTATGTTCACAGTATTTGTTTTATTAGTAAATGTTATATTGATTCCATGAATTTATAAATTCATCAATCAATTTCAAAAATATAGCAATCAGAATTGTGATAGTATGGTGAGTCTATTTAAGACATGAGATCATTATTTTGATTTTAGCACACTAAATAAATAATTATACTATATTTTGTTCTTGAGATATCACATATACTGTAATGAAACTGTACCCTATGTATTTATTATGTAATCTGTTGTATTTTACTGAAAAATATCATTAGAAAGTCCATAGTAGATCTAAATTGATGAGAATCAATGTAAAATAAATATTGTATTCCTCATGAACTTTCAATTAGTAGCCTACCATATTGGATGGAGGCCTCTGCAATATTGTAATGATGTATTAATTAACACTTATAATATGATTTTAATATTTTATTTTCATTCAGTACTTCAACTGTTAGGCCTACTCACATATACACTTATAATACTGCACTTATAATCGTTATTGCAGTTCCGATTTATATAACTTGCAAAAATCTATTAATAAATAAATAATATAGAATTTTTAGTTTCTCATGAGAACTCCGTCAGTAATATTATTCAAAAGCTGATCAATATATTGAACTTCCGCATCACCCATTATGGTCTACGATTTATCAATTTGCCTTATAGACCGACAACAATATTGCACCTTTTATTCTCACCATAACTCACAATCTGAATGAACTTATGAAGGCCGTTACCGACATATTACTTTTTACATAGTAACATAAGTTGGAATACCTTCAGATTGTTCATTATCCGCAAAAGTTTTTATTCCGGTTGCTTTTCGGAGAAAACATTTGACAGGCTTATAGGTTTTATATTGGATCAACTTGTTCCTCTTATATCAATATTCATAAGTAACAGTGAAGCGAACTGAGGACAACATAAAACCTACAATATATAGGTATATTATTGTTAGTATAGGTTTATTTATTGGAAGAAATAATTTACTTTTGTATGTTATTCTAGAAAAGTAAAACACAGGCTAAAGCCCAAAACTGTTTCAATTATAATAGAACCAATAATTAATCATTCCATGGCATTGTCCCTTAATTTGTAAAGATCCTCATCGGTTGAACCCGTATCAATCCGAGGTAATCCTTCCCCCTCAATGAATAGAGATCTGTAGAAGAAAAACAAAGTGAAGTGGAAGAAAAAATCAAACTCTATTCAAAATTGCGGTTCCGGAACCACAGATACTTCCTTCTCCCCTCTCAACCATACGGATAAAAAATCCGACTCTAGTATTTGAGTGCAATCTGGATTGCCAATGAGGTAGAACATATAAACTCATTGAATAAATAATTCATGTCTATTACAACAAAGTAGGTGACTATAAACCATAGATAACTTATTTCGTTGGCGTTAAAATGCTAAGTAAACATATGGGTTATTACCCACACTTAATGAGCTACTTACATTCTTCATGCAAAGTTCATTTTTTTGCTGATTATTCACTTTTCAATCTCTATTTTATGGAGGAGTACACACTGTAGTACTAGTAGGCATTATAGTGGTCGGTGTTGGTTGACGCACTTGAACCTGTTTTTTCCAATCACTGGAGCTGAATACGGTACCTATGAATTTAATTATTTAATATCGTCTCTTGGCATGTCAAGTAGTCAATACTAGTGCTCATCAAATTGTCCAAATTCAACATGTTTGAGACTATAATGATCCAGGGATAAAATCTAGAAATTACAATTCCTTAGGCCTATAGTTTGAATCAGTATTTCTGGCTTCAGATAAACTACAAGTTTTTTATTATTAATCCTTTCTAAGGCCTCCAATGAAATTGACAAGGTTGTTTCCATTTCAGCAACGACAGATAGCGGCTTTAAAATAATAGTCTTATAATGTGTATTTTTGTATTATAATAAGAAAAAAATGTCAAACGATACTGGAAAGGCTGAAAGCTTTTCATCGTATTGTCCAATTAGAGTGATGCAATAATACCGCCAGCTAAGAGTTTTCTTTTTTGGAGAGGTTTTATAAATTCCTTGAGAGTTTGAAAAAATCTTATATTTTTGGCAAATATCTTCATACAAAAGATTTTGCTAATCTAGTGTTACAGAAAGAGAAAATAGTAAATTATTAAAATTTTATTAGGCTCTTCTTCCATACAACATACTGCGTAAGTTTGATTCATTTTTCATTTGTGATGAGGAATAATGAGTGATCTCATAACAAGGTTCCATGAAAATAAGGAATCTACTCATGAAAAAGTTATAGGCCCACTAGGAATACGTACCCCCGTACTAAATAATGGATCCATTACCTGTATGTCTTGTTGCATAGTGTTCAGCTTTCTTAAATAACGTTTTTCAATATTTGTAATTCATCATAAACATGCGCGCTCTCACTTCAAGTTTGACAAAGAACACAGTAACCAAAAATCATTGAAATTTGGAATGCACCAGGACTCCTCGTTTTTGCGTTCTTATGACTTTTTCAATGTTTTAAAGAATTTTATTTATAAAAAATAAATAAATTCCAATGAAAACAACAGTTGGTCTCCTCTTCAGATCCCCTTATTGTAGGAGCTCTTTATTATTTTTGAAGTGAAAATATATTCGTCAGTTCTCTAATACATAAATGCCAATGAGCCATCCACTATAATTGAAGATTTCCTTTCGCATAGTCCGATCAATCTCTTGAATGAATCTACCATCATAAAGTTTTACAGGAGAAATTACCAACACAAATTAGTTTACGCGCATGACTGAGCGCAATGATCTAATTGATATTATACCTACCAAACAATCACCTTGGTTCAATCATTACGTATTTCTCAGTTAGGCTTCACTTACTCTGAATCAACATCATAAAAAATTAATTATCATAGAAATAACAACCGCACTTCCTATAATTTATTGGCTTCGTTTGTGAACTGTATGCATTTGCCATGACTGTTTGAACAGCACAATCATTTTAAAATCAATTAACTCATAATAGAGCACACACTAGGCAAGAAAGGTAATTTTTCATGAAAAATCTGAACCCTGATACTAAATGTCTTTGAAAAACTATTATAAACTATTTTTGGTGAAACTATCTGGTCTATATAATGTTAATAGTAATAATAATATTCGTATGGCTTTTATTGGTGGGGAGCCTCTGACGGAAGTTCAGTTCAACCACGCCTGAATATATCATTTTAGCCGTCAATGTGCCTTACGACTGTCATACTTCAGCCGGGACCGACAATATGACGTGCCCATGATTAAATTATTATAAAATGTTAATAATTTGTTTATCAAACTATTTGATAGTATTTGTTAAATACTACTTTTCTCACAAAAAATGTGTAGCCTATATTTTATTTATAATAGGTGCATTATTATAGTTTTCCACTTCATCAAATGTTTTATACTTCCAATAATTATTCACTATAAGATATTTAAACTCTGGAAATCAATTATCTGAAAGTGACATATTATAAACTGAAAAAAATAATTGCGGTGATTCTCTGTTCAGTGTTGAACATAGTCCTAGCGCAATTAGAAAAGCATCATTGTGCTTCAACTATGGTATATATACTGCAGTACTTTCACAATCAAGTCTTTCAATGTTGCAATATAATTATCATTACAGGTTTCTTCTGGTTTTCTTTCATCTCAAGCAGGCAGTGATTTATATTTTTCCATTGCCTTACTAATCAGTTTAAAAGATTTTATAAAAGATTGACATTATATTATCTTGAAGAATTCATATGGTAACTACTCCATTATGATATAGACAAGATTTATCGTAAATTTGCCATTGGTAGCCAACACAATTATTATTTTATAGATGCTGATACAATTGAAACAGAAACTTCTCACAATCTCCTAATTATTGATTAATTTATTTATTTATCTGGAATAATATCTGACCACTTCATTATTGATAATAATATCACTTGATATCCCAAGTTCAGCCAAATGTTCAGATAATCGTCCATTCTCAGAAAAATATACAATACTCAAGGAATATTTTTCCTTTAGCGCGAGAGTGTGTGTGTTTGAGAGAGAGAAAGTGATAGAGCCATTCAGAGAGAAAAAGAGAATGATTGGAAAGAGTGGTAATGATAAGAAGCGGTAGCAAGAGAAGTTCGGAAACGGGATTCACGCACTCTGCTCATCTGTAGACCAGTAGGCCTATTACGTAACTTGAACCTGAATTTTTCTTCTCTAATTTGTTGCTGTTCTGATGTATATATTTATCTTGTACATAGCCTATGCACATCTCTTGTGCTCTTGTGTGCAGGTAGTCTAAACTGATAAATTCAGTTAATCATAACGCGAGTGAATGTTCACCGCAACTGCCGCTTTAAAACATTCCTCATCTTGTTTTTTCTGTGGTTCTCATGTTTGAGGAAAGTAGAGCGTTTTCTTGTAAAAATGACTGTGAAGATGTTACAATGACCTATCAGTAACTTGAGACATCCTGTAAGCACAATATCATGTAATTTTTCCACGAATTGCAGTCAAGATTTTATGTAGGCCTACTGAAATATTATGAAAGCAGTAACTAATAACCTGTAGTGAAAAACCTAGACAAGGCGTGGAAAACGTTCAATGAAATCTCTCTTAGAAAATACATAGAGAGATATTGTTGAGTTAATTTGATGAATAATTCATCTTTATGAAATAATTGTTCGGAAAACTCTAGTTAGGCCTACTTGAGCTCTCTGTAGGGTACCAGTACCGTAACAACCAAAATACATGTACAAAAAGCATCTAGATAAATACAGATAAATAAGAATCATTTTTGAAAATATTGCAAAATTGTTACTTTTTACTGGATACTTAATTTAATTTATTGAAATGAATTCTAGTTATTATTATCAAAAGTACAAGTGTACAAAATAGTCTATAATTTTAATTGAAACTTGATACTGCTTTCAATATTGTTAAACTCCTTGAATGAGAGTATTCTATAATGTGGCTTATTTTCGAGCTATGTAATTTGATAGATTTTATAGTTTTATCAATATATATTTCTATTGATATCCCAATTTTATTTTTCCTATCAAGAACTAAAAATTTTGAATTTGTTAAAATTTAAAAAAAAAGTTTCTACCCTGAAATCAGATCTAGCGAACAAGTCTTCACTTCTACAGAGCTATTACAGCTTTTTTTGGCAATAATAAACCTATTAATTCAAGTTTTGGCTTATGTGAATTTCAAATGAATTATGTATTCATCACTTTGTGTGGAGCCTAAATATTCCACTATTTTATGTTAAAACTAATTGTAACGAAACATGGCCATTGCATGAATAGCACAGAGAACATAGCGTGATAGGTAGAATATGAGAAAAGCTTATGAATAAGTTTGATTAGATTAAATAGATCAGTGTTGAAGTTTCATGAATAACTTGCCCTAAAAAAGGTCGCCTATAGTAGTTAGCCTATCTATAACAAGGTCATGCATCTGTTTCATTGTAGGCTTACCCCTCACCGAAATGCCACTAAGGAAACTGTTATTCTTAAAGTTATGTAAATAAATTAACGTGAAATTGATTGATTACTCTCCTGAGAATGTAGTAGGCCTATATTATTTTCCGCTGATTTCCAAGTTACAAGCCAATATTACACTATTGAATCTTCGAAGCAATCGGTAGGCTAATTAATATTTAGATCAAATTTTGTAGAATAATTTGTTGTTGATTATATTGTTTCTGATTATTATCTAGTACTATTTATATAGTTCAACATATTATATTAATATCGTACGTATAATTAAAAAAATCAATCTAATCTCTCTATTATTATTATCTATCTCTCTAGTACTTCAGATTCATTTTTTTCATTATTTTTATTGTATTTCTCGGTAAGGTTTTTATTTTGTTATGTATAATTTTTCATAGGTTTTAACTTTCAATTTTATTTTATAAATCGAATGAGATTTCTAGAAATATGTCTGTTCTACAGTTTTTATTAGTCATTTTTGATTCAGATTCTCTTTTCATTGTAATTGTATTTTTCAGTAAAGATTCTATTTTGTTTTTTATTATATTGTAATCTATAATCTATTGTAATATTGTATTTTTTCAAGTAAAGAGTTGTGTGGCAGAGAGGATCTGGAGTCCTAACTCCAACCTTAATAAAGGCATATGATCAATCAATCTCTAT
>NW_024090975.1:0-22383 GCF_014356525.2 Nilaparvata lugens | reverse complement strand
CAATTTTGAGCCAAAATATATATTAATAAAAAAAATGATACATGGAACATTTGAGAGTGATATGTTTCCTCTTTAATAAATTCTGAAATCTTAAAAAATTAAGGTAGACACTTAGTATTCTACAGCATCATTTACATTTACTACAGATTGAGTGCATCGTCTTCTTTAATTCAGAATTTCTCAAAATTATGTTTTTGTGAGTAGGAACGTCTTTAGACAACCATGGTCAGGAGTTTATAATTTTGAAAATCATATATTCGATTTTCAAATGAATGTCATAATGCTCACTCATTACTCACGCATAAGCCTAAGAGCTTATTTGGGCATCACACTCAGTTCTCTGCTGGATTCTTGTGAAAAATTTAACGTCTTGTAGTAGTCGTTTTTCCATTTCTGGTGTAGATTCGATTATTCTAAATAATAATATATTGAAAAGATAAATGCAAAACCATCGACTTCAATCTTAGACCTCACTTCGCTCGGCCAACTAAAATAATAATAATTTCTCTGATTGCCAATGAATTGCAACCAGAGGAGTCTATTGACAAAACATATACATAGTTGTTATATTATACATACAAAATTGCTAATACTAAACTTAGTTCTAATTATGATACCCCACTATGATAATTTGTGTCGAGGTGATCATTAATATTCTTTCTAATAACATAGTATTGTCTCTCGAACTTTTCTGTTTTGAACTCGGGCTGTCCTGTTGCCAGTATGTTTTGGAGGAGATTAGCTTTTGATGTTAGCATTTTTGATACACCAACCCCAACAGCCATAGCCGTTTTCACACCGATATCTCGCCGACACGACATACAGACAGGATTTACTCTGATGGACAGTATAAGAGGAGGCTGCGGTTTATAACTGCGCGAGGTCTACTGTTCCACAGAACTACTACTAAATTTGAATGCAGATATTGCAATCAATTCCTTCAAACATATAATTGATTAGTGGTAGTTTCTTGCCACATCAATTAATAATGATAACTCTTCTAAGTCGGTATTGATGTCTACTAATGAATTTAATGTTGTTACGACCGACTATAAATTCATACAGAGCATTCAATCAATTTAAAATCTCAAGAAACCCTGTTTCTCTCAACCAAGAATATATTATTCATATTCAGTAGCTGTATATACATTCTTCATTTAATTGAATCGGCAAATCATCTCTCAAACATAATGCTAAATTATAGTCATAATTGACTTGACCATAATGCACCAAACAGGGATCGTAAAGATCGGTCTTTAAAAAGAATTTAATACCATCTCAGTTCTTTCATACCGGTTACTTGAATAAAGTATAGGCTTCACAGAGCTTGACATGAACTTGAAAGAAGGATTATACTGATGTGTGCTGAAGGGTGATAGGAACATCATAAATTGAATTCTTCTCCTCAGATAATAATATTCTTAATTAATTGAGATTAGCAGAGAACATTATTCCACTTCGACTACTCCTGTAACTCAGGTGGTAAGTATATAAAGTGATCAATTAAAACGATTTCATGCTCATATTGTAGCAGAATTGATTTAAGGACCATAACAGATTTGCCATAAAGATGACTGAATTTGTACTAATTTTATTGCCCTCCTTAAGCGGCCAGAATTCTTTTTCCATTATTCATTAAGATTTAAGGTTTCAGTAACAAACAAGTCCGATGGTTCTTCATAAAATTCTTCACTAGCATACAACCAGTGCTTCGCAAGAGTCCAATTGAAAACTTGACAAACTGAAAACGTGACGTGATGAAATCTTGGAGAATTGAAAATAGGCCTTTAACCATCCTCGGTAAATTAAGAATCTATATGCAAAATTTCAAGTTAATCAGTCTAGTAGTTCAGACGTGATGATGCGTCAACATAATAATTGTACTAGATAAAAATATAAATCAAATTACCCTTTTTATATTTTTATTTATATTCAAGAGTATAGCCTCCGAAAAAAAGGTAATTTCCCAATCCCGTAAGTGTATAAGCCAGTACTTTCCTTTATTATATTATAAGTAATCAAAACCATGGTTAAATTCATTGATTTTCGCATTAGCACCCCTCATTTTTTACTTTTTAACCACTCTGGAATCTTTTGTCGCACTCAGAAACTTTCTCCCTTATTGTATTCTCACACCCTCTCACTCTTCCTAAAATCTGAGAAGCTCTCTCTCTTGGTTATGTCGAGTGAGTAAACGTGTGTCAGTTCGGCTCCGTCTTCTAACAGATATTTCGTAGGGTTATACAGTTCAATTCACTTCAAATTATACATCTAGTTATTCAGTTTCTCGAGCTTAATTCAATAGTGAAATTATATTTTTGATTAACTCACACTCTTTTTATTTATCTTGAAAAAACATTCCTAAATCTTCAGTTCACCTTCTCGCCTATAAAAGTGTAAATCCACCTAACGGTACACGATGGTTCGACCGAATAGAGGCACACCGAAGAATGAGGTCAATGCTCCGAAGCCAGCTATTTCTGGAGCATTGTCCGAAGAGACCCTCCTCATTATTCGACAGCAAATCGAAGAGTCTGTCCACAGTGCTGTATCAATGGCTGTGAAATCTATTTTCGAGGAACTTCAGGCATTGAAGGAGGAGAACAAACAGCTGCACGATAGAATTCGTGAGCTGGAGGTGTCTTGTCACCTGAAGGTCGACGACCTCGAGCAATATGGGCGCCGACATTCTATACGTATTTTTGGGATCCCGGAGAGTGACAAAGAAGACACGGACCTGCTGGCGCTCGATGTCTTTAACAAGAAGCTGAACGTGCCCGTGACTTTGGCGGATGTCAACCGCTCGCATCGCGTTGGAAGGCGTCAACCACCTCAACAAGGGCAAGCTAAACCCAAGGACCGACCCATCATAGTTCGACTCTGCAGCTACCGGACCAGGAAGATGATCTTCGACGCTAAGAGGAAGCTGAAGGGTTCCGGCGTCACCATTCGCGAGGATCTGACTGCGGAGCGCCTCAAGATCCTCAACGCTGCGGCCGACCGTCATGGGCATAGGAATGTCTGGTCATCGGACGGGAGGATCAAGATCTCTATCGGCGAGGGAGGATCCAAGAGGGTCCACACAGTCGAGAGGATGACCGACCTTCAAAAAATAAAGGTAAATTAAATCATTTCAGGATTCGATTACTAAGGTGCCCTTCACTACAAAAATAGGAAATTCGTATTAAAACATTTCACAATAGATATACCTTGGCATTTTTCATGAGCTGGCTTTCTGTTCTATAAATGAATCTTTCCACTGCTATTTATGATTATGTATGAGGCAATTATTTCAAACTAAGGAGATCCACATTTGTTAATACTGATTAATAATTTATCTTGATATTAATTCCCAAAACTACGTTCAATGCATCAACTACTATACTCCAGAGGGTACTTAGAGAATCATTATCTCTATTCTTACTAATAATTATTACATCTCTTACCAAAATTATTTCCATAATTAATAATTTTCGAAATGCTGAATTTCAAATAAATTGGATGATTAACATACGTTATAGATATGGATGTAATCTATAGGTAAAGATAGTAATCTCTTCTATATTAGGTGTACATAATGATATCTCCTACTGTTGCCACAGCTCGAGCAATAGAAGCAAATGTGTGAAGAATTATTGATAGAACGGAGGGGTGGGTAGTCTGTTCATATGCTTATATAGGGGCTGTGTTTCATTTAATGTTATCTTAGACATTCATCACTAAAATATTACAGTTCTCAATTTACTACTTTTATTGTTATTGCAACTCCCAATAGTTAATTATACTTCTAATACTATATAATATTTTTCACACTTCACCGTTCAATCCTATTTAAAACTCATCTAAATAATCTAGCACTTTCTCCATCGTCTCCTCTACTTCTTATTTTTCTTTCTATTTCTCTTCTTGATCTTATATTATAATGATTACTTGAATATTGTTGTTTGCGATGATGATTATTATTCTTTTCTATTCTTCTTCTTCTTCTTCGTCTTCTTCTTCTTCTCTTCTTCTTCTTCTTCTTCTTCTTCTTCTTTTCTTCTTCTTCTTCTTTTCTTCTTCTTTTCTTCTTCTTTTCTTCTTCTTCTTCTCTCTTGATTAATTCAAGATCACAATACGATGTTCTATTTCTTATTCTATAGTTCAGTTTCATAAGTTCTTCTCAATTTGTGCACATTCCTTCTTTCTCTTCTTTTCTTCCCCATTGTTATCATTATTTTCCTGTGATTTTTTCACTAGCTATCCAGCATGTTCAAATGTTTATTTCTCTTTCTATATCTATTTATCTTCCTACCTTTTCTCTTTCTATCTGATTACCTTCTACTAGTATCCATATATTATATTATAATATCCATATATTTATCCATATAATATTCGATTCTTTCCCACATTGAATCATACTATTCCTCTTCAATTTTATGGGGATATTATTCATTATCAGTTGTATTATGTATCTTTTCTCAATTGATAACTTTCTTCAAAGATTTTTCGTTTTTCTGCTGGCTTTTTCTTCTCTTTTCAGTTTTTACTGGATCCCATTTCGCTCTATCTCCACCATGAACACGATCTTCCACTACTGGATTCCATCTCTCTCTATCTCCACTTGGACTCGATTTTCCACCACTGGATTCCATCTCTCTCTGTCTCCACTTGGACTCGATCTTCCACTACTGGATTCCTTCTCGCTACCTCCACTTGGACCCGATTCTTCCACTACTGGATACCTACTCGCTCTATCTCCACTTGGACCAGATCTCCCACTACCAGTTCTTCCTCAATCTTCGTCTTATTCACCATTAGGATTATTCATCACCGGAACTCCACACATCTACATCTTATTGTGTTTAGTGAATTTTGTTTTGAACTAGTGCTTTAAATAGTGAAGGGAGCCGAACTGTCAAGGCATGCTGAATGCACTCGAATCAAGAGACTTTTTCATTTAGGTTAAGTTTTATCAGTTTCATCCCCATTTTCCCCGTCATGTGTTGTTCTGAGGTCGGTTCACGATTGGTCTGCTGCTTCCATGATGCCTCTCACTGACACGTCAGCTCGCTCGCCCTCAAGTAGGTATGATTATTTCAATAATAGTAATAATGACGCAGGTATGTTTCTAGCAAATAAGCTCCACTCTTTCAAAAAACTTTTCAAGGCTGCTCACCTTAACGTACAATCCCTCAGTTGCCACATTGATGAACTCAGAGCAATCTTCCGTTTTCAGGACTTCAATATAATCGGAATTTCCGAATCATTTTTGAAGCCTAGTATTTCATCAAATTTTGTTGCATTGCCTGGATATAATCTTTTCCGGAATGATAGATTAAATAAAGCTTGTGGGGGTGTAGCAATTTATGTGAAAGAAGGTATCAAAACAAAAGTTTTAATCACATCTAAACAAGAGTATTGTTCCAGACCAGAGTTTATGCTACTTGAATTATCCTTATCTAGTACTGATAAATTACTCGTTGGTATCTGTTATCGCCCACCAAAAATAGGTCATTTCACAGATTTCGAAAGTGCCTTGCTTTCTCTTATGCCTTGTTATAACCGTATACTAGTTATGGGGGATATGAACACCGACTTGAACATGACAAATCGTAACTTTGACTACTTTCAACTGACTACAATTTTCCAATGCCTAAACATGACTATTTTACCTCTCGATCCAACTCATCATACTAATGAATCAGACACACTCATTGACCTTCTCATGTTAGTGATCCCAATGAGGTTGTTCAAGCAGGCCAAATCTCAGTCCCAGCTATTTCTAGACATGATTTGATCTACTGTGTACTTTCCCATAAGATACCCAAGCCAGAACAGAAAATTATCACTTATAGAGACTTCAAAAACTTTGATGAAGCCGCCTTCCTGACTGATGTGGCTCAGACTCCATGGCATCAAATTGAAGCATTACCCTCAGTTGATGACATGGTCAAGACTTTCGAGAATTGGACTTTGACTTTGTATGACAAACATGCACCTTATGTGACAAGGAGGATTAATAGAAAACGACGAGTACCGTGGATGACTGAAGACATACTTAAGATGATGGGACGTAGAGACAAAGCACATAGAAAATTTAAAAAGACATTTGACTTGGACAGTTTGATAGAGTATAGGAGCCTTAGAAATAGGGTTAAACAGGAATTACGGAACTCAAAGATTAGGTACTTGAATTCGTTTATGACAAACAATAGACAAGACTCTAAATCACTTTGGCAGGGAATAAAAGAATTCGGGCTTGGCAAAGAGAAATCGAATCCACAAATTGACTTACCATTGAATAATATAAATGACCATTTCGTTTCACACTCTAACCAACGCGACGAAGTTGTCATTGCTAATCACATGATGATCTTGAAGAGCAGGTTACAAACTTAGATTTACCAATCACTGATCAATTTCATTTCCATCCAATCTCAGAAGAAGACACTTTCAGAGCAATTCAACGTATTCATAGTAATGCTATGGGTGTAGACAAAATTCCTATTAAATTTATCAAGAAGATGTTATTTGCTGTTTTACCAACCATTACATACATTTTCAACAAGTCACTTGAAGAAGGCATTTTCCCTGAAAACTGGAAGTTTGCTCTGGTTCGCCCTCTAAATAAAGTTCCATCACCCAATAAAGTTGAGGATTTTAGACCAATCAGTATTTTACCTGCATTGTCCAAAGTGCTAGAAAGACTCATTCATGCTCAAGTTGTAAAATTTCTAGACAACAATAGTAAGCTTCATAACTTTCAATCAGGCTTTAGAAAATTCCATTCAACTGAGACAGCTCTGCTTCGTGTCACTGATGATATAAGGTTAGCTATGGACCAAAGAAAATGCACCATCCTCACCCTATTTGATTTTTCTAAAGCATTCGATACTGTTGATCATACAGTCCTTCTGAATAAGTTGGCTATTCTTGGTTTCAGTCACAACTCGTTAGTTTGGTTTAAATCCTATCTATTAGGTAGGAAACAATGTGTATCTGTCGGTGACAAAAAGTCAACTTGGAAAAACGTTATGCATGGAGTACCACAAGGTTCAATTTTAGGCCCTCTCCTCTTCACTTTGTATGCTAATGACCTTTCTTCCATTATCAAATTCTCCAGTTTCCATACTTATGCAGACGACCTTCAAATCTATTTAAGCTGTCCCATAACAAAAATTAATGAAACAGTTGGAATAATGAATCAGGATATCAATTCGATAGTGGAATGGACAAAGAAAAATGGCCTTAAGCTTAATCCCATCAAAACACAACCCATTATAATTGGATATTCTCGTCTTATAAACAATATTGACCTTGAATCGATTCACAAAATTAGTGTAGACGGTAATGACATTCCTTACTGTAGCTCAGTTAAAAATTTAGGCATTATTATGAATAATACTCTTGACTGGTCAGAACAAGTGAACAAAACTTGTAAAAAGGTATTCTCAGCCATGCATGCATTGAAGAAAATGCACGATATCCTCCCTAGAAACATTAAATTATTATTGGTTCAATCTCTCATCTTCCCACATTTAATGTATTGTAATTCTGTTCTTAACGATATGCAAGTCACTCTGAATGATAAACTACAGCGTTGCCAAAATTATTGTCTACGTTTCGTCTACTCTCTCCAACGCCATGATCATATCACCCCAGCCCACATTGCTAGTTCAACATTAAAGCTTCCCGATCAGAGGCTTTTTCGAATAGTCAAGCTTGTTAGAGATATCTTGATATACGGTAATCCGAACTATTTTAAAGATGATTTCAAATTTGTCTCTGAAGGTAGGAGGATAGATGCTTCACATACTAGAACCGGAGAAAGTACTTTAAGGATACCCAATCATCGAACTACTATTTTCACAAAATCCTTCTTAGTCAGTGCCTGTCGTGCATGGAATGCACTTCCTGTTTCTATCAGGTCCATCGAGAGCCGAGCGAGCTTCATCCTAACTTTAAAAAAACATCTTTTGGAACAAATGACTGAAACTGTCCGGCCCTAGAACGATCACATGACATCCATCCCCCACCCATCCCACAAATACAAACCTTTAAACCATGTTATAGAACGAATTGTATATATATATATATTATATAAACTCATGTTATTTCAATTATCCACTGCATAATGCTGTATATTACTGAAAGTTGATAACCCTGATCTACTTTCAGCCTACTTCATTTTATTAATCAATTTTTGATCTTATCTACCTATATAATTATTTTACTCTATCAATTTTCTGTTTTTTTTCTCTTTAATATTCATATTGATTAAAACTTTTACAATATTTCCATTAATAAATAAATCCTTAGTTTAAATAACGAAATTAACGTTTTGGTAGAGAGTTAGTGGGGAGGATATTTTTAATATTCTTCCGAAGAATGGACATTGATATGTCCAAAGCTCCGCCAATTTATGTAGATGCATAACAATATGATTATTATCTATAGTTATTATATTACAAATTGCTTTTTCATATCATATACAGTTCAATAGTTATTTTCTTAGTCTATATTATGTAAATTCATCTATAATTTTGCTGTATTGTAAGCTATTGTATACAAATCTATAATATATATATAAAAGCGAAATGGCACTCACTCACTGACTGACTCACTCACTCGCAGAACTAAAAATCTACCGGACCAAAAACGTTCAAATTTGGTAGGTATGTTCAGTGGCCCTTAGAGGCGCACTAAGAATCTTTTGGTAATATTTTAACTCTGAGGGTGGTTTTTGAAGGTTTAAAGTTTGTCTTTTAGCATGTATATTCTTCCTATTCTCTTAATTATAATTGAAGAATGTCCATACCATATGTTAATATAGAACTAAAATCTAGAGAGAGTACCTCTTCGAAACAGTTGTTGACTGGTAACTGAATTAATAATTTTGTCAGGTTGGCATTAAGTTGTGTTGAATTTGTTAGATTGGCACCAGTTTGAAGATTGAAATGCATTTATCGCGGAAAAATTGATTGGGCACTGCTACTTCAATAAGAGCTACTCGCTTCGCTCGCCATATACGATTAGCCAGACGTTTAGTCTGGACCTCCGACTGGATCGTCCTTACATTATAAAAATGCTCAAATGAAAAATGCAGGCGAACAAAGCGAGCCCGCTGATCTCATTCTTAGACGATCCAGTCGGGGGTCCAGGGGGCGGAGCCGCCTGGCCAGACGGATATGCGAGCGAAGCGAGCCTGACGGCTAGTATTTATATACAGTGAAAGAGAATACTGAAAGATTGGCATGAGTTTAGCTCAAATTCAATAGATAAGGATTCTGCAGTTTAATAGAAACTACAATGCTCGTTGGAGAGCTTAAAGCAGTAATTTACCGCTCATTCGAAAACTATGAATCATTCAAATTTATGAATATGGTAAACTGAAATCGGCACATTTCATGGTTATGAAATCTAAAGTGAGTTACTTTTATTTTTCGTTTAGCTGTCATTGTAGTTGCAGCTTAATGATGTCTCGATAAATGATGAATTGAGTGAGAGAGAGAGAGAGAGTGAAGCAGAAGAAGAAAAAAAAGGAGGAATGAACAGTTTTGAGATGTGCAGTGAGGAGTTGAGGAAGAGTGAGGAGAAGGGGAGGGTCAAGTAAGGGTGTCTGGGAATGTCGTTCCGACAGATTGGCCGTCTCTCAAGTCCCCGATAAAGGAGAGTAGATGACTTCTTGCCTCACTTTATTTCTTATTCTTTTCTACAGTTCTTCTTCACCTCTCATTCTACCTTTTCAGATTTACCTCTACCACTATTTTTGTGTTATTTGCAAGTCTTCTTTCACATCCTCCAATATTTTCACTTTTCATCCACCTTATAGCTTACCTCCGTTCATCTTAATTTTTTTTTCATGTAAATAGCATTTTATCCACTTTTCTATAACTTCTTACATTCTACTTCAAATGTGTTTGGATATTTTTCGAAATTATTATTTTTATTCTCCCTTTCTTATTGATACGGAACATCAGTACCCCTTTTCACATTACGATTTGCATTTCTTAATTTCTTCCTCCTATTTAATATTTGAGTGAAATATTTGACCATAGTCTGCTGTTTTAATCCTTCTAAACTTAAAATTCCCAGCTCATATTAGGACAAAAGTCCCAGGACAAAATTGAACTTTTAACAGTAAAAACATAACCTATTTTTTCGGACATGTTATCGAAATATGGGAACAGAATAGTTTTGGGCCATGCCTCCCGATCATATTTATAAGATTTGTGATTGTATCCATAGGAAATAGATAATAATAAAATATTTACTATTTAAGATAATGATCCCCAAAACTCTCGACTTTTTTCAATTCTACAATTCTTCATTTTTACATTTCTCAATTCTTTAACCTTTTCTATGAGTTCAATGTACTTCTTCATAAATTATACTTTGTTCTAATCTTCTACATTCTTTCTATTACTTCTTTTATGTCTTTTCCACCACCTCCAGCAATCTCTTGCACTCTTCTTCCTCCTCCTCCTTCTCTTCCTTCTCCTCCTCCTCCTCCTCCAACTCCTCCTTCTTCTCCTCTTCTTCATCCATCTTCTCTACCTCCTACTCTTCATAATCCTCTTCTCATCATCCTCCGCCTCTTCATCCTCTTTCTCCTCTACTTCTTCGTCCTCTTCTTCTTCCTCAACCTCCTCCACGTAATCTATGTCCTCCACCACCATCTCCTCCTCCTACTCATGCACCAACCCTCCTCCTGTTCATCATCGTCCTTCTTCCTTTTCCTCCTCTGCCCCTTCCACCATCCTCTCCTCCTACTCACTCCTTAAACCCCTCATTCTTTTTCTTCTTCTTCTCCTTCATCATCATCATCATCATCATCATCATCATCATCATCATCATCTTCTTCTTCTTCTTCTTCTTCTTCTTCTTCTTCTTCTTCTTTTCTTCTTATCCTCCTCCTTCTCTTTGTCCTTGTCCTTCTTCTTCTTCCTCTTATTCTTCTTCTTTTTTCTTATTTTTCTTCTTCTTCTTCTTATTCTTCTTCTAATTCTTCTCCTTCTCCTCCTTCTCCTCTTCCTCCTCTTCCTAATCCCTCTCTTCATCCCCCTCCTCCTCCTCTTCCTCCTCCTCACCTCTTCACGTCCTCTCCACCCTCACCTTCTTCTTCTTCTTCTTCTTCTTCTTCTTCTTCTCCTCCTTCTTCGTCTACTTCTTCTTCTTCTTCTTCTTCTCCTACAATCAATCAATCAATCCTTCTTCTTCCACTTCTCCTCCTCCTCCTCCTTCCTTTCCTCTTCCTCCTCCTCTCCTCCTCACCCCTCCTCCTCCTCCTCCTCCTCCTCCTCCTCCTCCTCCTCCTCCTTCCATCACAATCCTCTCCACCCTCACAATCATAAATTAGTTTTAATTAGCAGAGCATCATTTGCAGCAGTTGTCTCCCCCGCATCACCCCGGCACACTGCAAATATGACAGGAATTATTTGCATTGAAGCGGCGGCGAATCTCTTTTGTCGGTCTGCGGTGAAAAAACTGCGCGCGCAGCAATGAATTAGAATATAAAATATGCCGAACGGCCGTCTGTCTGGATCTGCTCAGAAAAAACGTCTTCTGCTGCTTTTGCTACTTCTGCTTCTCATCTTGCTGATGTTGATGCTGCTGCCGACCGCTGATTGATGCCTGACTGACAGTCTCCACACAAGGCGAAGTCACAAGGCCGCCGCATTCGCATATCAAAGCACCGACCCGCAAATCAGCTTTTCTTTCCTCTCTTCTTCTATCTTCTGTCCCATCCTATAATCTTATCTTCTCTATTCGAACCTCTTTTGTAATCTCTCTGTTTTTCTTTTAATCTTATCATATTGTTCATATCTTAATTGTTGAAACACCGCTGATTTATGTAGTTAAATTACAATACTATATTATCAATATTCTAATGTTGCATTCAATCTTCATTGTAATTAATAAGATTTCATAATAAGTGAAATTTGTTGCATAATTGGCTATTGTACTGCAATTTATTGTAGATTCGTGTATAAACGAGAATGTATTGTAACTTACTTGAATAAATAAAAATTTGAATTTTGAATTTGAATTTGAATATTCTCTATTCGATTTCCTGCTGCCTCTTATTGACTACTAGCAGGTAACCCGTGCTTCGCAAGGGTCTTTCTTAAAACTTGACGTAATGAAATCTAGAAGAATTCAAAATAGGCCTATAAGAATCCTCAGTTGATTAAGAATAATTTATATGCTGCATTTCAAGTAAATCAGTATGACCACCTTTCAATTGAAAAAAGAAGTTGGATTCAAAATGGCGGAAAAAATTTGGGTGTGACGGAAAACCTGTTTTTATCATTCCAAAAGGATCCCCAATCATACCTATCTTCTAATTTCCCTTTTAAGAGAAATCTTCTGCACATAATTGCAAACTTGACAAACTGAAAACTTGATGTAATCAAATCTTGAAGAATTTAGAATTGGTCTACAACCACCCTCGATTAAGCAAGAATCTATATGCAAAATTTCAAGTTAATCAGTCCAGTAGTTCTGACGTGATAATGCGTCAAACATAATTTCCCTATACCACGGAATAAGCATACCATAAGTGCTTCTCTACTCTGTGCCTATACTTTACACATGCATAGGCTACGTTTATAATCCAGTTATTTTCTTTATTATAGTATAGAAGATGATACATGGATGGATGATCATTGTTATTTTACTAAAAGATAGGATAAGTTGAATAGTTTCCCTTTCAGAGGGAGTTTTGACAACCCACAAAACTCATTTTTCATTTGAAGATATAACGAAAAGGTGCATATGACCTTATTTTTGCTCAGCTTGCCAAAATACCCCTCATTCCGATATTAAAGTCTTCGACTGACTGTACAGTGAGTCAGTCATTCTATCAGGGCTCGAATAATTTTGAAATTTCAATTAAATAAAAATGGAAGAATATAATTTCTTTATGTAAATAACAACACCTTCATTCAAAGACATATTAACTGCATGCGTTTTCATATTGCCGATACAGCATTAATGAAACTATAGACTTTTATTTAGCACTTTGTCTCAAAAAATGTTCTAGCTGAAAAATTAATAATCCATGCCACGTGTAGGCCTAAACATTGCATCAGGAAAACGAAGTTTCAAAACTATGTTTTTTCAGGTAGAAATCAATATAGAAACAGATGTTCCTTTTTTAATTTCGACCATATGATTTGGTGTTTTTTTAATGAAATCGAATGTACCATTGATGAAATTCAAATATTAATTGTGAAAAATCTAGAAGGAAAATTAAAGTTTGGGCTTCCAGGTGCACGAGATTGATATTATTAGAATCTATGTGCAAAATTTGGAGATCTAAATCATTCCCGTTTTCCGGTATGCAATCCACAAGTTAAATCATTCACTATGAAGAGATAGCAGACCTCATGTGTCTCCAGCGTTATTGCCCTGTCACCAGCTTGCTCAAATCTTTGAATAGTAGACTTGAGATGCGCGGGAACACTAGCGTCAGGTGATCAATTTTCATAACGGCAAGGAAAGTTGTGTGAGTGCGCCACACCAGATTTTTTAAAATAGATAACGCATGACTAATGAATCTGCTCGAACATTGAATAAGCAACTCTGTGATTTCATCTTGTGAAAAATAATAATTCTGTTCCCATGTATTGACACTTTCCATCAATGTATTACAAAGCTCCGCCAATTTATGTAGATGCATAACAATATTATCTATAGCTATTACCAATTGCTTATTTAATATCATATGCAGTTCAAAAATAATTTTCTTAGTCTATATATTATCTAAATTCATCTATAATTTTGCTGTATTGTCAGCTATTGTATATAAGTGTAAAAGCCAGTATATATTGAAATCTATATAAATAAAGTACTCAATCAATCAATGAATCTCTTTTTCCAGTAGGTCTATAGTTTTGGACTTGAAGGGGCATTCTTCCTGGTGGCATTCTATCCAAATGACTGCACCAGTTGCGTCTATTTTGTATCATATTCTTTCATGCAGGAGAGCAACCGATGATAAAGCCTAATTTTTTTCGTGAGAATAACATTTATTGTGTTCCTATTTACCATATTAGAACTTCTCATAAATATGTATTTCAAGTCTGTGCTAGTATTTTACTGTAGATTACGCCTTTCTGTATTTTAGTCTTGTGGGTTAGAATAGGGGAAAGTATTGAAGTGTGTAGAGGTGCCCTGAAAGAGAGAGAGAGTGAGAGAGTTGAGGGCGCATCCCGTTACTTTCTCTCTCCCATTTTTCGCGCGCTCCGCGAGCGCCCCTCGGTTAATGCTATGTAAGAAATGGGGGCGCAAAGGGCGAGGGGGACCTAGGGGGCCGCGTGTCCTATCGATTTTATGTAGGCCAGTGAGTTGTGGGTAATGCGATGCAGAGCAAGAGAGAGGGCAGATGATGGAACAAGGAAGGGGTTGAGTATGGAAGTTGAGTTTTTGAATATCGAGCCGGTTAGGGGCGCATGAGCCCGCGATTGCGCACAACTCGCTAACTGATCATTTTTTACAACCCTCTCCGCGGGTCCACCACCCTAGAAGTGTAAGGGAAGGGATGAACGGGCTGCAGGCGATAAAAATTCAGATCCGGCCGATTTGAATACTTGGTAAGGTGCTGGTGCTCTACCCCTGTACCCTGGTGAGGATAAGGGTTGGACTGATGCAAACGGTCTCAACCAATGGTACGGCGCCACTCACCTACTCTCTCTCACTCACCATCTCTCTTCCACATCCCTTTTCCATCTCCCACATTATTCTCGCCTTTTATCATACACACTCCTTTTATTTTCCACCTCCCCCCCTCTTTAATACATCTCTATGACAGTTTAATACATTCCTGTGTAGCCCCCTTTCCTATCCACCCCCCCTGTACCCTTAAACCCACCACCCTCCTCTTTCACTGACACCTGCGTACAAAAGCGGCAGCCCCGGCGACGCCATTTTTATTTTCCATTTTTTCATCACCATTATACCGGCCGCTATCATCAATTTTCCACGAGATTTTCCCAGCACTACAGAATTTTCACCGACATACTTTAATTCCATTTAATAGATGGGTCAAGCTCATAAAAACGCTTTTCCTTGATTGGCAGAGAGTTATAAGTTTCAATAGTGATTTCTATATTTTTATATTTATTTATATCTGGTTATTTATGTTCAACGGATCTCGAAAACGGCTCTAACGATTTTCACGAAATTTGGAACATAGTAGGTTTCTGATATGAAAATTCGATTGCACTAGGACTAATCCTTGAGAAAACTCACTGAACGACATTAAAAGGATAATTCATCCTTGGCTAAAACAGCTGTGGATAGTAAAACAGTGAGTGAGAGAGTGAGTATGTGAAAAATCAAAATATCGCATCCCCGAAATTCATAAGATGACATATAGCCAGCTGTGAAATATAAACACGATCATTTTAGAGAATATTGTGTTCTGTTTATCAATAAATAGAAATAACGAGCGAAGCTCGGTGCCTCGATATTGTGATTATGAAGAGCTAATAATTAAATCTTCATCTTAACACTGTATTCCTGTACAAAACATCAGCTCATGAGAGGAAAATTGCTCGTGTTTGTGACGCCTTAAAGGCTATGCGCACACTAGTTAGTCAAGACAAGACATGATCAGACACAATACTTTACATAGCTGTTTGTGACGCAACTCACACCGATTAGTCATTGCAATTAGACATGACTCCATAAGCAACTAAGTGAAGTATTGTGACTAAACGTTACTAGTCTTGTCTTGACTAACCAGTGTACGCCCAGCCTATGTCTATATGCAATTGAATGCAATCTTCTTAGCGGTACTGCAAAAAAAAACGTTATTTATAATTATTCATTTATTCAAATCAATGCTCTCCTCATCCAACTATGAGTCGAATACGAGTATCATTATTATTTTTATTTTTATATTATTAATAACAATAAGGTGATAAAAACAAAAAATATTTATATTATCATGAACATTAGTCTTAGAAATATTTGGTCATTATTTCCTCATCCAACAATGTGTCGAATACAAGTATGGTTCATATTTTATTCTTATATTATTTATAGCAGTAAGGTAATAAAAACAGGTAGAAATATTTGGTATTTTCCTCTTGAAAATCCTTCGAAACAAAATATTGACATGAATATTAGCATAGAGAAACCATAGCGTAAGTGGATATCCCATGGTATAGGGAATTTATGTCGCAACTTTTACTGTTATCTCAAGCCGATTACTGTCGACTATTGTCAATTTTCACTGTTTCTTGGGGCGATAGTGTATGAACGGCACAATTTGAGAGACTACCAGCGTCACTTAGCTGCATAGGAAAGAAATACGTAAACTATCGGCTTGGAATAACAGTAAAAGTTGCGACATGAACGTCCTATACCATGGGATATCTACTTATGCTATCGTTTCTCTATGATATTAGTCTGTGGAATATTTTTTTGGTATTTTCTTCATAAAAATCCTTTGTTTCATCATCGTTCAAACTTGTATCTGACCCAGAGCTGCGAACAGTTTTGAGGTTGACATGAATATATTGACATGAATTTCAGTCATATTTGGTCTTTTCCCCATAAAAATCCTTCGAATCATCCTTGAAAGTTGTGTCTGACCCACAGCTGTGAACAGTGTTGAGGTAGACATGAATATATTGACAAAATATTGACATGAATTTTAGTCATATTGGTTTTTCCTGATAAAAATCATTAGAATATTGTTTCATCATCGTTGAAAGTTGTGTCTGACTCAGAGTTGTGAACAGTGTTGAGGTTGACATGAATATATTGACATGAATTTTAGTCTGAGGAATATTTTTTGGTCTTTTCCTCATAAAAATCCTTCTAAAATTGTTCTATCATCGTTCAAAGTTGTGTCTGACCCAGTGCTGTGAACAGCGTTGAGTTTTGTTGTTTGTTTTCTCAGTTGCAGAAAGTCGATTCGAGACGTAGTCCTGATGAGTGCTCCGCTCATTGCAACGGTGAACCCGGATTTTCCGGAATGGCAGCTGAAAAGAGGCTGAGACTCGAGATACTAGGGCGGTTTTACGACCTCGTCAACCTAAAACACCCCCTCGACCACCAACTCACCCCCCATTCACCCCCGACGATCTCAAAAATAGCCAGCCTTATCCTAGTCCAATGCGGAAAGCCATATTATCAGTTCAAGGTCGTCTTAGGGCAACAACCTTCGATTTCTACACTCACTGTTTTGGGTTGGTGTGATTTCACGTTTTCAAATCTAATTATTGTTGTTCGGGATTAATTTATTACTAGATTAATGAGTTCAATCAGAAAATGAACTTTATTTGGTGAGATGTAGTGATATTTATCCATAATGAAACACTGGAATGTTGTCTAAAAATATCAAGAATTTATCGTAAAATCACTTACATGTCTCAACACCTATGATGCCATCTTCACCTATGGTATAAATAAATCAGTAATTTTTTTAGACAAAATTCCAATATTTCATCATGGAATTTCAATTTTAATTGTATTTTGATTTTCATTGAGTGGAACTCAAATTTAAATTCATTCACAACACTGACATGTTTTACAATATTATTATAATAAAATTATTCGAAACAGTATCATGACGAAAAAAAACTTCAGTAGCTTAACAGCTGTGTGTGTTTCTGAGTTCAATTAAATACAATTGAATTGGATTTAATTGAATGTTGTTCAAGACTTAAGAGTTGAGCCAGCTACAAACACATAGATTTTTTCATCTGTTCACATTATATGCTGTTTGCCAAGCTCTCTGTTCAATCTAATAAGATTTATAAGGACGGAAATAAATCGAGCGTTCAGAATCAATGGGTATGTTAGTAATTATAGTAACACCACTCATTGATTTCTGGAAGTACGATTTTTTGTACATCATGTCTTCATTGTAGGTGATTTCCTCCGATGAATAGTCCTCTTTGAATCTCGTTCATGCTTGAATGTTTGAAAGATACGGTGAAGTAATAGAATAGGCAGTAAAGTCATATATCATGGATAACGTTGGATTCAATAAGTATAAGGCTAGCTACACACACATCGATTTTGGTCGTTCGAATTTTTATCGTACGACCAAAACTTGAAGTAGATTTCAGTCACATCGATTTTATAACGATTTTGATCGTGATCGTGCATTTTTAATGATACGCATCAGCTGTTTGCCATCTTTTTGCTATGTGATAGTGAAGCCGATTGAAAGCTGAACGTTCAAACAAAATCAGCTTTTTCAAGGTTTTTATATCCAATATATGAGAGATTAGATATGAATACATCAGCTTGGATCTCATGTGGGCAAGAAAATGAAAAATGAGAAATCTTCTTATTAGGTGAAGTTGAGACTTAAAAGTCTTCTTTACCACGCAACCTAAACAAAACACCATCATGAACTAAGAAAAACAATATAATTAGCAGATAAGATATGATAATATGTATTCCGAAATAGAATATGAGATATGATTCCGATGATAAGTATTCAGAGATAAAGCAGTGGAATATCACTGAATCAAACGTTTGCACCATGAGGAAAAAAATAATGGAATATTGCTAGGGCTTCCACCCAGAGTGCAATAGTCGGCAGTCAATATATAATACAGTGACCGACCACCCGTTTGTGTAAACAAAGATTTTAATTTGTGCACAGCAAAGTTATATATATAGATTGCAAAGGGAAAGCAGCCCTTATTTCTAGCAAAGTTGGTAGGCTGTTCCCCCCGCTGTAGAAATCGCAAAGGGAAAACTAATTTAGGGTCCTCCATATAGGATTTCCCGGGGCGAAAAATATCATGCGCTTAGGGAGCCGAGAGAGAAGGGGATGCTATGTTTCCTCTCTGTGTGTGAGTGTGTGAGTTTGTTTGTGTGTGTGTGTGCACTCTTTGAAAAGAAACGGAATGAAGAAATAGAAGTGATATGTGGGAGAAAGTGTGTTTGGGGTGAAAGGGTGGTGGAAGAGGAGGAGGAGGAGGAGGAGGAGTGGGAGGTAGTAAGACCCCTAACAGCTTGAAATTGGCTTCTTAAAACTCACTTTCGGACTGGCAAAATGTTCCGCTTTACGGTTTGCCCTTTAAGGAGGAATGATTTAAATTAAAAACTCATCCCTGGGGAATAGCAGTGGTACACTGGTGGATGGTGATTTGGCCTCCCTGTAAACATTGCGGTACCAGCTTTGAACTCAATCAATCAATGTTGAACTGCTTCCCTCCATGCTTCAAACTCCGCTTACCAGATCATCTCACTTACATCTGATTCTCGCTCTTTTTCTCCCTCCAACAAATTCTGTGCTCTCTCGTGAGGTGTAAAAAGTACGGGCTGACACAGTACACCAGTCAACTTGACAAAACTTTTTGTTTATTTGTTCGTCAGAAGCAATAGGAATCCAAGTTCCAAGGCTAGTCAAAACTCATTCCACTACAAATACTTATTATATAGCACACACTCTGTATAGAAATATGCCTGAAAATCTACGTAATTACCAAAATCCAAATATATTCATGAAAAAAATGTTAATGACTGGTTAAAGGAGATTGGGAGGACAAATATAGAAGTGATAATTCATTCATCGTATAAATAGAGCAAATGTCGTGTAATAATAGTCCAAATTCAACTCTAAATGTTTACATCTTTTATACTTAAAATCCTTGAAACTTCAAATTTTCTCTGATATCAATACCTGGTTCACCCAAGAATGTGATAGATGCAAGTATGGGGACAGTCCGACGTTAGCCAATCATCGCCAAGACCCTCCCTCTTCCACACACAGGCTTTGCCTTTGTGGAGAGTTTTCATGAAGTTCTTTAAAATATAATGTTGTATTTTCTGTAGCTACGATATAATAGCAATTATATTTAATTATAATGATTAATTTTTTAGTTCAAATGTAAGTTTTATTTATGATTGATTGGTTGCAGAAGATGTAACGTTGTTGTATGATATTTGTACCCTGAAATCATGTATAATAAAAACCAATTTGATTTGATTTGATTTATTTGTTGATCAATGAATTGAAGAATGTCAAGTGACCTATCTACATTTTGACCGTTGTATAGATTAGAATTGAAACCGTTTTGGGCTTATAAGTCTGTGGAACTTTTCTGTTGTGTCATTCTGAATCATTAAATAAATAAATGAGTCTAGTTGTCAGATTTACTGATTGGTTTTTACTATGTTTGGTTTTGAAGCATCTAAATTTAGAAATCTACCCTGTGAAAATAATTAACGGCTGAAGATTTTGTGAAGTGATCAATAACAAAACTTAACCTATTTCGGACTATGTGTAACCTCATTTGTTGCTCAATGAGTTTAGTTGCAAGATTTACTGATTTTTCATCTATGTTTGGTTTTGAAGCATCTAAATTTAAACATCCACTATGTGAAAATAGTTAACGACTGATGATTTTGTGAAAAGTGAACAATAACAAGACTTAACCTATCTCGGACTATGTGTAACCTCATTTGTTGCTCAATGAGTTTAGTTGCAAGATTTACTGATTTCTCTTCTATGTTTGGTTTTGAAGCATCTAAATTTAAAAATCTACTTTGTGAAAATAATTAACGACTGAAGATTTTGTGAAGAGTGAACAAGACGACCTATTTTTCAAATTCAAATTCAAATTTATTTTGTCAATCAAAACAATTACAATTTCAAAGAAAGTAGTATACATCACAGAAAATATAATCAGAAAAATCCTTAATAAACAAAAAATGAAATAGAATTAATCATATAACATGAGCTTAGTTATCAAGAATGTATAAATGGGAAACTATATATAAATGTATACAATAGTACTTATAATTTAAAAAATGATTTGAACAATTTAACTGACCTATTTCAGACTATAGCTGCGTTTACACCAAACAACATGTTAATAACTTAATCCTTATAGATTATATTAAATTGAACGGAACTTGACAAACACTTATGTTCATCAGGTGTATGATAAGTTATGTTTAATAATAGAATCTATAAGGAAAACATTTTGCTGATAACTTTGGTGTAAACGCGGCTTCAGTGTAACCTTATATAAATTTGGGAGAGGAATAGCACAAGGTTACCTTATTTTGCCTCTCCCTATCATTTTAATGATGTACTTATTGTAAACATCCATAAAGAATTATTGCAATCACTGGAGTTTGACAGCGTGAGATTCGAGAACCTATATTTACTCATTCGGAGATCAATTGATGAAGGCGGATTTCATAACAAACGACCTAAAAAAGTTTCTACATAATAATATTTTAACTTATAGAAGCTCATAATTTCGACTCATATCAGAGTAATCCAAATCGGATTACGATGATGATAAATTCATCATTATAAAAACACTTCACTTATATTGTCAACTTGTTTATTTATTTCTACATTTCAACATGAAAATTACCCAAGATATGGTCGAAACTAATCGTTGAAATATTTTAAAGTTCTTAATAATAAAGGGTACTACAAATTTTCATATTGTTTCCATTTCTTTATCATTATTTATAATGATATCATAAAAAGACGTTATATGATATTTTTAATGACGTTATTTGAAGAGATTATTTGTACCATATATATATTTTTTTGTTCAACGAACGATTTTTGATTTGATTTTATAATATCGAGAATAAAATAAATATTTATGACGTGCCCCTTGTCATAGCGATGTGAGGGGCGATTTGAAATTGAATGAATTAAAATTGAGAACGGCTTGTATGTAAAATAGTAGTGCGTCTCAGGCTGGAAGCACACGAGGTGTTTTTTTTTCAGACGAGTCGGCACGGCACGACAGGATATGGAACTCTCCGATTGGCTGACTCTCGAAACGCAAACCCAATCAGCCAATCGCAGAGCTTCCTGTTTTGTCATACCGTGTCAACTCGTCTGAAAAAACGCCTCGTGTGTTTCTAGCCTGACACGCACTATTCTATTACATACAAGCCGTTTTCAATAATTCATTTCACTTCAAATAGCCCCTTACAAATCGCTATGACAAGGGGCATGTGTTTCGAACCATAAATATATTTTTTCTACAGTTACCTTGAAAAGTGGCCATTCCTGCACTGATTACAGAACGCAAAGAATCACTTTTCCGCTCTAGTGCGGGAAAAATTCTTTCTGCACTCAGATTTGCAACATGGCAACGCAAAATAGTTAGTAGGTTATATGGAGCACCAGTGCAGCAAAATCAAAATGAAGTTGGTAACGTGGTATAGTGTGTATAGTGTTGTGGTGCACGTTATACTAATATGAAGGCAGGGACAACAGTGATGACAGCTACCACATGAGTGACAGCCGCCTTCATTTCATTTACTACTACAGTATTCAATATTAAAAAAATTAAGGTTTTTATTAATAATAAAATTACACAGATGGATTTCAGGGGATTTTACCATAGTTACCCACTTTTCATATTCAATGGTAACTGTACGAAA
>NW_024090974.1:0-23191 GCF_014356525.2 Nilaparvata lugens | reverse complement strand
TTTCCTCATCTGGAGTGAAGACAGTGGATGACCATGTTTTTTTGTTTGTAACTCATAAGCTGCGTACACATACTCGTGCTTCCAACCCGCACCGAGCACGCTCCTCCCTCGTACCGCCACGTACCACAATCGCACAGCAATCGCTCCGCCTCCGCTCTCTACTCGCACCGATCATGAACGTTACGGAAGATGTAGATCTTCTCGCGTTCCCCGGTCGAACCATTGTTGCTCGCCGGTCGATCATCAATCGCTCTGCTGGAGTGACGTTCGTTCTTGGAGGAGGAACGAAAGTCTGTAAGCACCTTTAGGATTTAAGTTATTTACTATTGTACTCCTTGGTATGTTGTAATACTGGCTTGCACTTCTTTGAGTTCTTGCACCACTTTTATGTCCTTTAAGCACTTCTCCAATGTCTCTGCTGTGTAGTCTGCATATTTTCTCGACCTGACTTCCTCTTGTAATTCTCGTCATAATGGCATTCAGTAACTGAAGCAAAAATAAAGAACATTCTATTTAAAAAACTCAATAACATTGGAAAAGTAGGTAGACTCCATATATTAAGCTGAATAAAGCCATTTAGGTAGTGGGGCTACTTTATGCTAGCCTGGTCTTGGACCAATGTAAGCCCCAAAAACTGAATTTTAGGTTATGAGTTTCAAAAAAGTCATTGTATCATCCAAACAGAGAGAAAAATGAAAACCCATTATCAAATCCTCTTAACAAGTTCCAAGAGATAATATTTTGACACTCACCTTGATGTTATGTAAAGAATGTATTTATCCACAGTGTGAAGTTTGGAGCTCAAAAAATTACAACCAACTTCAGATAAAAACAAATCCTCCAGTGTTACCAACTTAAAAATTTTAAATGAACCCAAAAAATTTCAATTTCATAGAAGAAAGTTCCAAATATTTTCAAGCACAAAAAAAACATGTTTTCTTGTTTTAATTGTTCAGTAGACGAACTTAATCTTTTTTTTATTGTGGACCAAAGTACCCCGGTTGACGGTACGATAAAAACTCTGTGAGATTTGGTCCATTTCTTTCTAGGGGATCATCAGGGAAGATACGCATATTATCCTGGATCCATGATAACATCAATAACCTACAAACACAAGAAATCATTAAATTTTTCAAAATATTCAAACAGGAAGCCATGAATTGAATTTATTTGTTTCTAACAAAATACAACCATACAATGCACATTATACATAGCATACCTAATAGAATAAGTATAAGTTCACAATTATTATTATTGAAACTACGCTCATATGAACCTTACGGTTTCTTCGTGAGTCGTGAGTTCAAATATTATAATTAAAAAATTGAAAATAAATAAAAGAAGGAGATCAAACTCCAACATAGATAAAACAAAAATGTTCCACTTGAGTATTGGATAGAGTATAAGAATTTAATTGAGAAAACATTGATAACAAGGTAAGGATATTGGAGTAGATATTTCAAATGGAAAACGGAAAATATTACAATGGGGCCATAGGATTTGGAGATCAATTGATCATCAAAGAACTCACGAAGCGCCATCATCGTCTCATTTGAGGTGTCACTCGACGGCACATGTTTATTTGATACTCGTCTCAGTACGCCATTAGTGATTTCCTGTACAGCACGGCCTATGTTTCCTTCAAATTCTCCAACGTTCTTGGATTATTCTTCTACACTTTCTCCTCAAGATGGCCCCACAAAAAGAAATCTGGTGAAGTCAAGTCCGGTGAGTGCTTGTGCCATAGGTTTTGGAGATCAATATTGATCATCGAAGAACTTACGAAGCATCGTCTCATTTGAGGTGCGACACGTCGCACTGTCTTGTTGAAACAAGCAAAACGTTCATTCACTTCAAGCATGGCTACAAATTGGTTTATAATGTCTGCATAAACTTCTGAAGTAACCGTCCTGTTGGAATATATCGGTCCAACAATGAGCTGTCTTGACATGGCACATCACACTCCATTTTCTCTGGGTGAAATCTGATCTCAAGCAGCGTATGAGGATTTTCGGCATCCCAAACGCGAGTGTTCTCACTGTTAACATACCAATTTAAATGACATCACGCTTCATCACTTGAACGTTATTGTTAAGTCTATTAATCACAAACATTGTTACAAGTAAATCTCTTGAACCACTAACAGTAGTTGACACGGTTGTTTGAATCCTACGGATGGTGTTCTTGCACTGCTTGAACTCGGTATGGCCGCAAATTGAGACGTTAAGTGACTCTTTGACATGTTGAATAAGATGCCCCAACTGTTGAGACAATCTAATAAGTGATTTACTAGGAGATTGCAGCAGACTGTTGAACGCGCTCCTTAAATTCCTGTGTTAACACATCAGGCTGGCGACTTCGAGACCTGTCATTTACACTTCTTGTTTCATGAAAACGTTTCACACATTATAAACTGTTGTTTTCCCTGGATGGGACATCAGGAAACTTTTCATGGAACACTGACTTATATTATTTGTTTTTATATAAATATATTAGCCGGCAGGCTTGCTTCTCTCGCCATATCCGCTTAGCCAAGGGGCTCCGTCGCCTGGACCCACGGCTGGAGATCATCCAGTAATAGGATCAGCAAGCTCACTTTGCTTTTTTCATCTGAGCTTTCCTCCTTCCATCAAAAGTCAAAAGAGACTTTCAAGCTCGATTAAATCACCAGTTTTCTGTGAATTATATATCTTTATTTTTAAGAATAGAATATAATTTATTGTTTCTCATGAACAACAGTACAATATTACAAGAAAAAACACAACAAAGATATTAAGTTATTAGCCAAATTTATCAAACAATGATATGGCTCAAAAATATAGCAATGAAAGAATACATAGAAATATTTCTCATTTACAAATCGTAAATTTAGTGCAGGGTTGCAAAAATATTTATTTGTATCTGAATTAATAAATATTCAGTTATTTCTCAATTAGAGACAAGTTAGGATATTATAAGAATTATTATTGTATTTGAGTCCAAAAGTTCTTTGTATTGAAACAGGAATGATATGGAGAACTTTCATAGCAACAAACATCCATCTCAAGTGTGAATTTGATTGTGAAATTTAGAAAAATTCATTGAAATTCCAATGAAAAAATTTAGAAAAAGAGAGGGAACGCTTGGAAAACGCTGTAAAAGCGCCTATATTGGGCGTATCTGTGGCGTAATTTTGAAGTTATCTCAAGACAAAATTTCTAGACCCTAGCTGAACTTCTGTACCAAATTTGAACATATTCTTTCAATTGATTCTTGTAAAATGTGAAAACCGGCGTATCTTTGTAAATTGTTTCAAATCCGTTCTTATATGTTTTTCAGATCCGTTCTTAGATCCGTCTACTAGATGGCCAACTGAACAAACCTGCCAAATTTGAACTTAATTATTATTAAAGGAAAATCCTAATTAAATGCTGTAAATCACCCCGAAGACTTCTGATACTGCAAATATTGATAACTTTAGCTCTAGCTGTTAACCCTGTTGTCAATATTTGCAGTAGCTGAAGTCTTCAGGGAGATTGAATTATGATTGTCGTTAATTGATAATTATTCATTAACTAGCATTTGAAAAAATGCCATTTCTAATCTATTTCCATCTTTAAATTTGAACATATTTGGTCCTGTAGATTTTTAGTTCTGTTGATTATGAATGAATGAGTGAGTGAGTGAATCAGTGTCATTTCACTTTCATTTATAAATATATTAATAATTATTATTCATTCATTCATTTACAATGCAAATTACACTAATGCAATAACATTATAGAAGATAAAATAATAAGGTAGTCCTTGTGCTATTTTCCTTCCAAATTTATAGGTGACAAAGTCCAAAAATTGATAATAATAATTAAACCATGTTCAAAGACATTTTCCGAATTCTATAACTGATATTCAGTTAGGAATTACACATAAAATAATCTGAAATAGTCATTCTGGAAAATTAAGATCTACCACTGTAGGATTAAGCTATTGAAGGACCTCATCTTATGATAAATTTGTTCTCTTATGAATTTTGTTTGACTAGACTATTTTATTGTAATAAAATTAGTAGAATTGATGGTGATGTTGTGAAATCACTCCATAATAAGAACAAACCTACGTTGCGTTGGTTAACTACGTGAAACCATGGTTCTGTTTTTTTAATAAAATTTTTAGTGGAATTTGACAATATCTTTGTTTTCTTATTATTTTATTGTAGTTCTCCGATTCCATAGCAGGTGACTTTGATCAGGTATCATTCATAAACATCATTAGGTTTATGTACTTTTATAGACCCTTTTTCCATGATTTGATTAGTATAAATTTGTTTTAAAAAATCCCTCTTTTATTTTGAACATTGTTCATTTAATATCATATTATACTTTTTTCTAGGGAGTATAATAGACGATTGCAGCCAAACGTCATTGGAGATGGATTGGATGAGTCATTGGAGAGCATTCATTGGAGTTGGATTGGTGCATTCATTGGAGTTGGATTGGAACATTCATTGGAGTTGGATTGGAGCATTCATTGGAGTTGGATTGGAGCATTCATTGGAGTTGGATTTGCAGTTTCAGGACAAGACAAGGTGCCCAAATCTGGAGATGCAGGAGCCTAAGGTCTATTTCGTTTAGAGTAAAATAATGTATACTAGTGTTTTACACTTGTAGCCTATTAGTCTTAGGCCCGGTTGCTCAACAGCCGGTTAAATTTTAACCGTGATTAATTTCACAAGAACCAGAGAAGGCATTTTTGAAAAGACGGTTTCTCTGATTGGTTCTCGTGGAATTAATCACGGTTGAAATTTAACCAGCTGTTGTGCAAGCTTCAAAAATTCAATCGATTCGATTGATTGATTTGTAGGCTAATTTTGTGAACTCAGAGGTCCATTGCACGATCAATATTTTTATGAACGATCCAGAGATTTAAGATCTCCCCAGCTTCAAAAATTCAATCGATTTGATTGATTGTTTGATAGGTTCACTTTGTGAACTCAG
This sequence comes from Nilaparvata lugens, assembly GCF_014356525.2. NCBI lineage: Eukaryota > Metazoa > Arthropoda > Insecta > Hemiptera > Delphacidae > Nilaparvata > Nilaparvata lugens. Next base: position 18,219 of record NW_024090974.1, on the reverse strand, counting down.
GGGTCCATTGCACAATCAATATTTTTTATAAAAGATATCAAGATTTTTTATCAAAGATATTAATTTGATTGTGGAATTAAGTATTTTGAAATTATTAGTATTTACATAATTTCAATTATAACAGTTCATAATTATCTGATCAGCATATGTGATTACTGAAATGATATAAATAATTTTAAATTCAATATTCATAGCAGAAGTTACATATCAATGCACCAGTAAGGCTAGAAATCTAGCATTTTCAATAAACTGAAACACAATAACTAGTAGCTTATAGTATTATTACAGCGTATAATTTTACAACTTTTTCAATTACTTTTATTAAAAAAAAAACAATTTAGGCCTAATGTAAATGTTGGAAAAGTTTGTAATCGAAAAGTTATAGAACGATACGTTCCATATTGATTTATTCAGGGGAAATGTTCATTGGTTCATTGCTGAGAGAGTGCCTATGAATAATTATTCTTCAAACCTTAAGCTTTCATAAAAACTTTTATAAAACATTTGATAGTCCAATGGATTCAATAGGAAATCAAATCTGTGTTGAAAATTGTTCCAAGATCTTTAATAAAATATTTGGTCGTGTAATGGGCTCCTAATATATTTAAATATTTAATACTTTGAATTGGTAGGGTTGAATATCAAAGTGTTGGTTGTATTACCACTCAAGAAATTTTCTTCATTTCTGTCGGTTTTTATCGGTTGAAGTTTCTGATCACCTTTTTAAAAATGTCATCTCTCTAAACATCTAATATCCATTCTTGAAGCTAATGAGCAAATTTGTTCCATTGTAATAATCGTATCCTTGTTGTTACAACAGTTTCAAATTTACCTAGGTTAAAGTTTATGTCACTCATTTAGGTTACAACAGTTCAAATTTAGCTAGGTTATGTCACTCATTTAGGTTATGTCACATTTTCGAGTTATACTCCACTTTACAATCCAATTCAACATGAAACGTGTATTTTTAATTAAAAAATACTTCTAATATGAATTGAATCCATTACAAACAATTTAAATAGTCCAAACTTTAAAGAAACTTTGAGACCAAAAAATTAAACACACTATAACTATTGGCATCTGGATATGGCTAATTATATAATATGAAGTCCACAATCTTGTTATTAATTCCTTCCATTCTTTCATTTGCTTGTTTCCTGATAACTCTTTGGTAGCTCATTGAAGCTATAGCAGAGACATGTAGAACATGACCGTGATGCGAGGATAGCTTTGAATCCAGAACAGATTTTCCTGCTGGAGAATGAATAGAACACCGGATTCATACATGAATTGCAAGCCCCCAACCACTGTGCCAAAGGTATGAGTTTTACAATAGCCTCTTCCCTCCAGGGTTGCAGATCTTCTCCCAGGTTACCATTGAATTCAGATCGGATTTTCCTGCTGGAGAATGCATAGAACACCGGATTCACACATGAATTGCAAGCCCCCAACCACGTGCGCAAAGTTCCTCTGCTGCACTCAAGAAACCATTCCACCCTCGCCTACGGCTTGTGCGTAAACATTTCTTTTGGTGCAGCAAACTGTCACTTTGCACACTAGTTGCACAAATAACTGTTGTTGTTGCCTTCATCAGTCTCAGTAGTGAGGTATTGGTATTGACAGGAAGATATATCTAGTGATCCTATACCTCCAAAGTTATCACTCTTTTCAGATACGTACGAAATAGAACAATGATTGGCATAATAAATATATGAAATTAAAAATAGCAAACTGGTTCTTATTTTGGCCAGCGCAGTGATCTGACCAAAGTATCAACTTTTTGTTGATTCCTAAATCAGCTACAGTAGTGAGGTTTCTATAGACAGGAAGATATCTCTAGTGATCCTCTTGTTTCAAAGTTCTCACTCTTCTCCACCATGTATGATGGTGTTGTTACAGTTCCTATAATTGCTACACATATTCATCTCATTGAAGCTGAAGCAGAGACATGTACAACATGACCGAGATGCGAGGATAGCTTTGAATTCAGAACGGATTTTCCTGCTGGAGAATGCATAGAACACCGGATTCATACATGAATTGCAAGCCCCCAACCACTGTGCCAAAGGTATGAGTTTGACAATAGCCTCTTCCCTCCAGGGTTGCAGATCTTCTCCCAGGTTACCTTTGAATTCAGATCAGATTTCCTGCTGGAGAATGCATAAAACACTGGATTCATATATGAATTTCAAGCCCCCAACCACTGTGCTAAAGGTATGAGTTTTACAATAGCCTCTTCCCCCAGTGTTGCAGATCTTCTCCCAGTTTCAATCTCGAGTAGATGATATAGAGTGTTAGCAGGACGATGCAAATATGGTGATTACAATGACTAGCATCTAGATGTCTTTGAATTTGAATAGGTAAACTTTTTTGTTTTTGTCTTCATCAGTCTCAATAATTAGGTATTGGTATCGACAGGAAGATATAATATATATCTAGTGATATATATAATATATATTATCTATCTTATTTCTCCAAAGTTATCACTTTTTCCAGATATGTATGAAATAAAACAATGAATGGCATAACAAATGGCAGTGATCTGACCAAAGTATCAACTTTTTGTTGTTTCGTAAATCAGCTTCTGTAGTGAGGTATTTCTATAGACAGGAAGATATCTCGAGTGATTCTATTGTTTCAAATTCCTCACTGTTCTCCACGATGTATGATGCTGTTGTTACAGTCCATATGATTGCTACACATATTCATCTCATTGAAGCTGAAGCAGAGACATGTAGAACATGACCGTGATGCGAGGATAGCTTTGAATCCAGAACGGATTTTCTTGCTGGAGAATGCATAGAACACCGGATTCATACATGAATTGCAAGCCCCCAACCACTGTGCCAAAGGTATGAGTTTAACAAGAGCCTCTTCCCTCCAGGGTTGCAGATCTCCTCCAGGTTACCTTTGAATTCAGAACGGATTTTCCTGCTGGAGAATGCATAGAGCACCGGATTCATAATGAATTGCAAGCCCCCAACCACGTGCGCAAAGTTCCTCTGCTGCACTCAAGAAACCATTCCGCCCTCGCCCACGGCTTGTGCGTAAACATTTCTTTTGGTGCAGCAAACTGTCACTTTGCACAAATAACTGTTGTTGTTGCCTTCATCAGTCTCAGTAGTGAGGAATTGGTATTGACAGGAAGAAATATCTAGTGATTTCATTTCTCCAAAGTTATCACTTTTTTCAGATATGTGTGAAATAAAACAATGAATGGCATAAAAAATATATGAAATGAAAAATAGCAAACTGGTTCATATTTTGGCCAGCGCAGTGATCTGACCAAAGTATCAACTTTTAGTTGTTTCCCAAATCAGCTTCTGTAGTGAGGTATTTCTATAGACAGGAAGATATCTCTAGTGATCCTCTTGTTTCAAATTTTTCACTGTTCTCCACCACTGTGCTACACATATTCATCTCATTAAGAACATTATGGAGCCAACAAAAGCATCATCGAGCTCTTCTGCTTCTAGTGTGTTCAAACTAACACTACAGGTGCTTGTGGAGATAGATTGTTGTATAGGCTTGATCCAAGCAGTGGCCACAGTATCGCGAAACTCTGGTGTTCCCTCTTCCCGGTTCTCCAGGAGCTCTTTGGTGACAGCCCTCAGCGATGCTTTGTCCTCCCCAGGAAGGCTGGACTGCTTTACACTGGCTTTTATTAGCGCTGGGATCACTGAAGTTGGTTCCATTAAACTTTAAAGGGGGAAAGGCTTGAAGAACCTGGTCAAGTTGTTGATGCCCTCTCGATTTTTTATCATTACTGCCGTGCACATCTTTCCCTTTCTTTGTCGTCTAGGCCCAGCTTCTCAAGGTGTTTGGTTAGTGTAGTTATCTGATGTCCAGTTTCCTCATATAGTTGAGAAAGGCTCTCAAGGTTGCCTATGCTCATCTTAGCCAGTTTGTTATTAATTCCTTCCATTCTTTCATTTGCTTGTTTCCTGATAACTCTTTGGTAGCTCATTGAAGCTATAGCAGAGACATGTAGAACATGACCGTGATGCGAGGATAGCTATGAATCCAGAACAGATTTTCCTGCTGGAGAATGAATAGAACACCGGATTCATACATGAATTGCAAGCCCCCAACCACTGTGCCAAAGGTATGAGTTTGACAATAGCCTCTTCCCTCCAGGGTTGCAGATCTTCTCCCAGGTTACCTTTGAATTCAGAACGGATTTTCCTGCACAGAACAATTTAACTTTCAATTTACAATGAAGTGAGTATACAGGTGTACATAAGTATATTGTGGTCCTTACGTTAATTTCATTCTTTCATAAAGCCTCTCACAGAAGTTGGAGTTTGCATAGGGCCGGATCTCATCACAGATGGTCATCAGCTGTTGATGAGCCTGAACTTTCTCCTGGATGCTGCCCCCCTTCATAGCCCTCTCCATCTGCACCACCTTCCCTGTCCAACCACTTAACAACAGACCAAAATGTCTCTTTTCGTGCTGCAGTTTTTGAAGATAGTCTTTTTTGGACTAATGTTACAGCGGTTTGAAGGTCCAACAATTTGTCTGGGATGTCCGTGAACATGTTGAAGTTGGCAGCCTCTGCCCCCAGGCTCATCTGGTCTAGCGGAGTTAGCAGGTCGGACGTTAGGAATTCAGAGCCGCCACACATCGCATCAGCTACCGTTGTAGTGTCTTTAAGCTGCCAATGGACTAGTTGTTCAATGTAGACCGAGGGCAAACTTATCTTGGTCGAGACGCAGTAGAAGGCGATGGCTCTCCATAATTCAGTGCTGGTCACTGCACTTATCCCCATTCCGATGTAGGATTCGATGTCCTTCTTGCTATAGAGCATTTCAGTGGCTCGTCGGGAGTCTTCTATTTCCTTTGGAATCCTGTCCGTGCTAAGTCTCATTGTGGGCTTAAACGGATTCTTTCTTGTTGATAGGCAATATCTGAGGAGGAGGTCGACAGCTTCTTGGGTCTGATTCACGTTCCTCCTGATCTCTCTGTAAAGGTCGCTTGTTTGTAGCCTGTCCAAATGATGTATCTTTTCCCTAAGGGATTGTAGGTTTGTCATTTTTAATTTTGATTATTTTTGGCACCAAATTGTACTAAAATTAAGGATCTTATCTTCTCCCAGGTTACCTTTGAATTCAGAACGGATTTTCCTGCTGGAGAATGCATAGAACACCGGATTCATACATGAATTGCAAGCCCCCAACCACTGTGCCAAAGGTATGAGTTTGACAATAGCCTCTTCCCTCCAGGGTTGCAGATCTTCTCCCAGGTTACCTTTGAATTCAGATCGGATTTTCCTGCTGGAGAATGCATAGAACACCGGATTCATACATGAATTGCAAGCCCCCAACCACGTGCGCAAAGTTCCTCTGCTGCACTCAAGAAACCATTCCGCCCTCGCCTACGGCTTGTGCGTAAACATTTCTTTTGGTGCAGCAAACTGTCACTTTGCACAAATAACTGTTGTTGTTGCCTTCATCAGTCTCAGTAGTGAGGTATTGACAGGAAGATATATCTAGTGATCTCATTTCTCCTAGGTTATCACTTTTTTAGATATGTATGAAATAAAACAATGAATGGCATAATAATATATGAAATGAAAAATAGCAAACTGGTTCATATTTTGGCCAGCGCAGTGATCTAACCAAAGTATCAACTTTTTGTTGTTTCCCAAATCAGCTTCAGTAGTGAGGTATTTCTATAGACAGGAAGATATCTCTAGTGATCCTCTTGTTTCAAATTTTTCACTGTTCTCCACCACTGTGCTACACATATTCATCTCATTAAGAACATTATGGAGCCAACAAAAGCATCATCGAGCTCTTCTGCTTCTAGTGTGTTCAAACTAACACTACAGGTGCTTGTGGAGATAGATTGTTGTATAGGCTTGATCCAAGCAGTGGCCACAGTATCGCGAAACTCTGGTGTTCCCTCTTCCCGGTTCTCCGAGCTTTTTGGTGACAGCCCTCAGCGATGCTTTGTCCTCCCCAGGAAGGCTGGACTGCTTTACACTGGCTTTTATTAGCGCTGGGATCACTGAAGTTGGTTCCATTAAACTTTAAAGGGGGAAAGGCTTGAAGAACCTGGTCAAGTTGTTGATGCCCTCTCGATTTTTTATCATTACTGCCGTGCACATCTTTCCCTTTCTTTGTCGTCTAGGCCCAGCTTCTCAAGGTGTTTGGTTAGTGTAGTTATCTGATGTCCAGTTTCCTCATATACTTGAGAAAGGCTCTCAATGTTGCCTATGCTCATCTTAGCCAGTTTGTTATTAATTCCTTCCATTCTTTCATTTGCTTGTTTCCTGATAACTCTTTGGTAGCTCATTGAAGCTATAGCAGATACATGTAGAACATGACCGTGATGCGAGGATAGATTTGAATCCAGAACAGATTTTCCTGCTGGCGAATGAATAGAACACCGGATTCATACATGAATAGCAAGCCCCCAACGACTGTGCCAAAGGTATGAGTTTGACAATAGCCTCTTCCCTCCAGGGTTGCAGATCTTCTCCCAGGTTACCTTTGAATTCAGATCGGATTTTCCTGCTGGAGAATGCATAGAACACCGGATTCATACATGAATTGCAAGCCCCCAACCACGTGCGCAAAGTTCCTCTGCTGCACTCAAGAAACCATTCCGCCCTCGCCTACGGCTTGTGCGTAAACATTTCTTTTGGTGCAGCAAACTGTCACTTTGCACACTAGTTGCATAAATAACTGTTGTTGTTGCCTTCATCAGTCTCAGTAGTGAGGTATTGGTATTGACAGGAAGATATATCTAGTGATCTCATTTCTCCAAAGATATCACTTTTTTCAGATATGTATGAAATGAAACAATGAATGGCATAAAAAATATATGAAATGAAAAATAGCAAACTGGTTCATATTTTGGCCAGCGCAGTGATCTGACCAAAGTATCAACTTTTTGTTGTTTCCCAAATCAGTTTCAGTAGTGAGGTATTTCTATAGACAGGAAGATATTTGTAGTGATCCTCTGGTTTCAAAGTTCTCACTCTTCTCCACGATGTATGATGCTGTTGTTACAGTCCATATAATTGCTACACATATCACATTGAAGCTGAAGCAGGGACATGTATAACATGACCGTGATGCGAGGTTAGCTTTGAATCCAGAAAGGATTTTCCGGCTGAAGAATGCATAGAACACTGGATTCATGAACGAATTTGATAATCCCAACCACTGTGCCAAAGGAATGAGTTTTACAATAGCCTCTTCCCTCCAGGGTTGCAGATCTTCTCCCAGGTTACCTTTGAATTCAGATCGGATTTTCCTGCTGGAGAATGCATAGAACACCGGATTCATACATGAATTGCAAGCCCCCAACCACTGTGCCAAAGGTATGAGTTTGACAATAGCCTCTTCCCTCCAGGGTTGCAGATCTTCTCCCAGGTTACCTTTGAATTCAGATCGGATTTTCCTGCTGGAGAATGCATAGAACACCGGATTCATACATGAATTGCAAGCCCCCAACCACTGTGCCAAAGGTATGAGTTTGACAATAGCCTCTTCCCTCCAGGGTTGCAGATCTTCTCCCAGGTTACCTTGATCCAGGTTACTAGATGATATAGAGTGGTAGCCAGGACGATGCAAATATGGTGATTACAATGACTAGCATCTTGATGTCTTTGAATTTGAATAGGTAAAATTTTTTTTCCTACAGTTACCTTGAAAAGTGACAATTCCTGCACTGATTACAGAATGCAAAGAATCACTTTTCCCCTCCAGTGCGCAAAGTATTACTTTGCATACTCTTAATACTTTGCATATTTTCTTGCAGCCATCCCAATCAGCTGTTGACATTGTTGGCGTGTAGTTTTTATGCGAATTGGTTCTATCTATATTTTTTCTGATTTCCAAATAAAAAAAATGAGAACTCGTTAAATTATACATTTTGAATGTTATTAATTATTCATTATTTCAAATAATATCTTTTTAATTCATAAATTGATTAGTTGAAAAATTATTTAGAAATTAAGATTTACTCAAAATTATTCAAATTAATTGGATTAATTTAATTTTTAATTTGAATAAATTATCGATTATTAATTTTCAATTGGATTATCAAGTTTAAAATAAATTAAAGTTGTTATTATTAACAGAATTATACAAACAAAAATTTGTTGGATTTCAGTCATCATTTCACCCATAATCAACCACTTCTCATATTCAATGGTAACTGTAGGAAAAATTTAATGTGAAATACGTGCACAAAGTTCCTCTGCTGCACTCAAGAAACCATTCTGCCCTCGCCTATGGCTTGTGCGTAAACATTTCTTTTGGTGCAGCAAACTGTCACTTTGCACACTAGTTGCACAAATAACTGTTGTTGTTGCCTTCATCAGTCTCAGTAGTGAGGTATTGGTATTGACAGGAAGATATATCTAGTGATCTCATTTCTCCAAGGTTATCACTTTTTTAGATATGTATGAAATAAAACAATGAATGGCATAATAAATATATGAAATGAAAATTAGCAAACTGGTTCATATTTTGGCCAGCGCAGTGATCTAACCAAAGTATCAACTTTTTGTTGTTTCCTAAATCAGCTTCAGTAGTGAGGTATTTCTATAGACAGGAACATATCTCTAGTAATCCTCTTGTTTCAAATTTCTCACTGTTCTCCACCATGTATGATGCTGTTGTTACAGTCCATATAATTGCTACACATATTCATCTCATTGAAGCTGAAGCAGAGACATGTAGAACATGACCGTGATGCGAGGATTGCTTTGAATCCAGCGCGGATTTTCCGGCTGAAGAATGCATAGAACACCGGATTCATGCATGAATTGGAAGCCCCCAACCACTGTGCCAAAGGAATGAGTTTTACAATAACTTCTTCCTCCCAGGGTTGCAGATCTTCTCCCAGTTTCAATCTGCAGTAGATGATATAGAGTGGTAGCTAGGACGATGCAAATATGGTGATTACAATGACTAGCATCTAGATGTCTTTGAATTTGAATAGGTAAATGGTTCATATTTTGGCCAGCGCAGTGATCTGACCAAAGTATCAACTTTTTGTTGTTTTGAGGTGTTTCTATAGACAGGAAGATATCTCGAGTGATTCTCTTGTTTCAAATTTCTCACTGTTCTCCACCATGTATGATGACGTTGTTACAGTCCATATAATTGCTACACATATCACATTGAAGCTGAAGCAGGGACATGTAGAACATGACCGTGATGCGAGGTTAGCTTTGAATCCAGAAAGGATTTTCCGGCTGGAGAATGCATAGAACACTGGATTGATGCATGAATTAGATGCCCCCAACCACTGTGCCAATGGAATGAGTTTTACAATAGCCTCTTCCTCCCAGGGTTGCAGATTTTCTCCCAGTTTCAATCTGCAGTAGATGATATAGAGTGGTAGCTAGGACGATGCAAATATGGTGATTACAATGACTAGCATCTAGATGTCTTTGAATTTGAATAGGTAAACATTTTTGTTGTTGCCTTCATCAGTCCCAGTAGTGAGGTGTTTGTATTGGCAGTCTGAGTAGATTTTTGCCCACACCTTTCTCTATCAGAGTTCCCAGTGTCGATCTGGGCCGGCTAAACTCAGTCGGCGACTGGGGTGGGCCACAGCAGGGGATGGGGTCTTGGTGGGGCGTCCGTCAACCACCCTTGTTCGAGTCGGGGGTTGAAACAGGGTCTGGTGTGTTTTGGAGAAATGTTTCCCTCTTTTAGGAAAGAGGGGCCGTGCTTTCGCACTGCCAAACAGGGTTGGTCGCGGAATGAAGGGAAAAGGAACCTTGCGGTGCCAATCGCGAGAAAGGCTTTGTATCGGGACTAAGTCTTAGTCCTTGGGCACCGGGTGTCTTCCCGGGGTCCGGGTTGGTCGAGGAGCTCTGGTAAAGGCCTTCCCTAGCCTTCCCAGAGGCCCTCTTTCAGTTTTGCACTGGATTAGTGCGCTGCGGTGGCCCGCGCTCTGGACTTTCCTAAGTCCTACTTGCGGGCACCAGCTGTCCTCCTAGGGTCCGGATCGGTCGCGGAGTCGCGGGAAAGGTTTTTCCACACCTTCCTTGAGGTCCTCCTTCGATCCCGCACTGAATTAGTGCGCTGCAGCGGCCCGCGCTCTGGACTTTCCTAAGTCCTACTTGCCGGGCACCAGCTGTCCTCCTGGGGTCCGGATCGGTCGCGGAGTCGCGGGAAAGGTTTTTCCACACCTTCCCAGAGGTCCTCCTTTGATCCCGCACTGAATTAGTGCGCTGCAGCGGCCCGCGCTCTGAACTTTCCTAAGTCTTACTTGCCGGGCACCAGCTGTCCTCCTGGGGTCCGGATCGGTCGCGGAGTCGCGGGAAAGGTTTTTCCACACCTTCCTTGAGGTCCTCCTTCGATCCCGCACTGAATTAGTGTGCTACAGCGGCCCGCGCTCTGGACTTTCCTAAGTCCTACTTGCCGGGCACCAGCTGTCCTCCTAGGGTCCGGATCGGTCGCGGAGTCGCGGGAAAGGTTTTTCCACACCTCCCTAGATGTCCTTTCTCGATCCCGCACTGGATTAGTGCGCTGCGGCGGCCAGCACTCTGGACTTTCCTAAGTCCCACTTGCCGGGCACCAGCTGTCCTCCTGGGGTCCGGATCGGCCGCGGAGTTGCGGGAAAGGTTTTTCCACACCTTCCCAGATGTCCTTTCTCGCCTCGATGTCCCACTGGTGGCCTACCAATGGGGAGTCAGGTTTCGACCAAACCTGACGTGTCGCCGTTGGTCGAAACTGGTAGCCCGTCGTCTAAACAGGTTAAATGTCGTTCAACACTCGCCCAAACGAGTGTAGAGCAGTGGAGTTCACCGTGTTGGAGGCTAATCGTCTTTAGCCTCAACACAACTCCCGGTCGCTGAAGAAATCGGAGTTCACTTTAGTACAAGACGTACTGTGATGTTGCTAGCTGCACACTGCTTCCTTCTCTCCTCACTCGACCGCTTCACTGGCTTTCCAAACTCGACTGCTCGCCCTGGCTCTCCGAACTCGACTGCCTCCTGCTAGCCTTTCTCGAGCCTCCCTCAGTGACCGAGAGGAAGGGGAGAGAGGATGCGCAGCACCGCTGAGCGGTAGGCCAGCGGCTGGCCTGAACATTGACCCCTCAGATTCTATGAAAGATAGCCGAGCGTCAAATAAATGAGCCCTAAATTCATTCCTTTCTCTAGTTACATATACATCGTGACACACTGTTCCTACTAAGGGAAGGGGGGGGGGGGGAAAAGAGAGGGGGAGGAGAGGGGGGGTGAGGATGGAAGGGGTAAACGGCAGACAGAATGTCCCAAATGCCCGAGTACATTCTGCCGCCTCTCCGCCGTCATCATAGACCGAACACAAACTGGGCGCCAGGTTGGCTCCTCGCCAACCGGTGGTGGTGCGTCGGCACCATCCGAAGAAATGAGCAAGCTATCTGGCCGGATCCTAGGCCTAGCTTCAGAGAAGATCTTGAAGATCTGCGCCGTGCTTTCGCACTGCGTTGAGACACCATGTTCGCACACTGCAAGAGACCGCCGTGCTTCGCACTGCGATGGGGGATGCCGTGCTTTCACACTGCAAGAAGCGCCGTGCTTTCGCACTGCAAGAAGCGCCGTGCTTCCGCACTGCAAAAATAAGGACGCGGTGCTTTCGCACTGCAAAAGGAATGCCGTGCTTTCGCACTGCCCGGGGCGCCGTGCTTCCGCACTGCCAGGAACGCCATGCTTTCGCATCGCGAAAAGGACGCCGTGCTCCCGCACTGCAGAGTTGCCGTGTTTCCACACTGCCGAGGACGCCGTGCTTCCGCACTGCAGAAGAGAGTCGCGGTGCTCTCGCACTGCCAGGAGGGGCGGGTCGTAACACAAGAAACGAGGTGAACAATACCTCAGACAGGTTCTGAGAACCTAAATAGCATTGCTAGGGAAACGCCGTGCTTCCGCACTGCAATGAGTCGCCGTGCTCTCGCACTGCAAAAAGGACGCGGTGCTTTCGCACTGCAAAAGGAACGCCGAGCTTTCGCACTGCCCGGGGCGCCGTGCTTCCGCACTGCGAGGAACGCCATGCTTTCGCATCGCGAAAAGGACGCCGTGCTCCCGCACTGCAGAGTTGCTGTGTTTCCACACTGCCGAGGACGCCGTGCTTCCGCACTGCAGATGAGAGTCGCGGTGCTCTCGCACTGCCAGGAGGGGCGGGTAACACAAGAAACGAGGTGAACAATACCTCAGACAGGTTTTGAGAACCTAAATAGCATTGCAAGGGAAACGCCGTGCTTCCGCACTGCAATGAGTCGCCGTGCTCTCGCACTGCAAAAATAAGGACGCGGTGCTTTTGCACTGCAAAAGGAACGCCGTGCTTTCGCACTGCCCGGGGCGCCGTGCTTCCGCACTGCCAGGAACGCCATGCTTTCGCATCGCGAAAAGGATGCCGTGCTCCCGCACTGCAGAGTTGCCGTGTTTCCACACTGCCGAGGACGCCATGCTTCCGCACTGCAGATGAGAGTCGCGGTGCTCTCGCACTGCCAGGAGGGGCGGGTAACACAAGAAACGAGGTGAACAACACCTCAGACAGGTTCTGAGAACCTAAATAGCATTGCAAGGGAAACGCCGTGCTTCCGCACTGCAATGAGTCGCCGTGCTCTCGCACTGCAAAAATAAGGACGCGGTGCTTTCGCACTGCCGAGTCGCCGTGCTTCCGCACTGCCCAGGACGCCGTGCTTCCGCACTGCAGGTGAGAGCGCCGTGCTTTCGCACTGCCGGGGAACGCCGTGTCACACTTGCAGGACACTGCCGGGAAGTGTCGTGCTTCGCACTGTACATAAATGGACGGCGTGCTTTCGCACTGCCGAGTCGCCGGGTTTTCACACTGCAAAAAGGACGCCGTGCTTTCGCACTGCAGGTAAGAGTCGCGGTGCTCTCGCACTGCCAGGAGGGACAACACAGGGCACAAAAAACACACAAAACACAAAAACACAAAAAACGCAAAAACACAGAAACACAAAAACACAGAAACATATCGCCGGGCTTTCGCCCTGCAGGCCGTGCTCGCGCACTGCCTCACTTCGCCGTGCTTGCGCACTGCAAATGCCGGGCTGGCATTGTTCCCACACCGCGAAGGTGTGCGTCCGCGTAATGACAATCCAGACACTCACTGACCGATGTGTCATGCTTGCGCACGACGTTCGGACGAGCTCGCAATCTGGCTGCAGTGTTCCCACACTGCTTTGGTGAAGCTCGCGCACTACCTTTGCCGGGCTTTCGCCCTGCGGGCCGGGCTTTCGCCCTGCAAAGAAAACAAAAGAAACCGCCGTGCTTTTGCACTGCAAATGCCGGGCTTGCGCCCTGCAAGGCCGTGCTCGCGCACTGCCTCACTTCGCCGTGCTTGCGCACTGCAAATGCCGGGCTTGCGCCCTGCAAGGCCGTGCTCACGCACTGCCTACCTTTGCCGTGCTTGCGCACTGCAAATGCCGGGCTTGCGCCCTGCAAGGCCGTGCTCACGCATTGCCTACCTTCGCCGTGCTTGCGCACTGCAAATGCCGGGCTTGCGCCCTGCAAGGCCGTGCTCACGCACTGCCTAACTTCGCCGTGCTTGCACACTGCAAATGCCGGGCTTGCGCCCTGCAAGGCCGTGCTCGCGCACTGCCTCACTTCGCCGTGCTTGTGCACTGCAAATGCCGGGCTTGCGCCCTGCAAGGCCGTGCTCGCGCACTGCCTCACTTCGCCGTGCTTGCGCACTGCAAATGCGGGCTTGCGCCCTGCATGGCCGTGCTCACGCACTGCCTAACTTCGCCGTGCTTGCGCACTGCAAATGCCGGGCTTGCGCCTGCAATGCCGTGCTCGCGCACTGCTTCACTTCGCCGTGCTTGTGCACTGCAAATGCCGGGCTTGCGCCCTGCAAGGCCGTGCTCGCGCACTGCCTCACTTCGCCGTGCTTGCGCACTGCAAATGCCGGGCTTGCGCCCTGCAAGGCCGTGCTCACGCACTGCCTACCTTTGCTGTGCTTGCGCACTGCAAATGCGGGCTTGCGCCTGCAAGGCCGTGCTCACGCATTGCCTACCTTCGCCGTGCTTGCGCACTGCAAATGCCGGGCTTGCGCCCTGCAAGGCCGTGCTCACGCACTGCCTAACTTCGCCGTGCTTGCACACTGCAAATGCCGGGCTTGCGCCCTGCAAGGCCGTGCTCGCGCACTGCCTCACTTCGCCGTGCTTGTGCACTGCAAATGCCGGGCTTTCGCCCTGCATGGCCGTGCTCTCGCACTGCCTTGCTTCGCCGTGCTTGCGCACTGCATGTGCCGGGCTTTCGCCCTGCATGGCCGTGCTCTCGCACTGCCTTGCTTCGCCGTGCTTGCGCACTGCAAATGCCGGGCTTGCGCCCTGCATGGCCGTGCTCATGCACTGCCTAACTTCGCCGTGCTTGCGCACTGCAAATGCCGGGCTTGCGCCCTGCAAAGCCGTGCTCGCGCACTGCCTCACTTCGCCGTGCTTGTGCACTGCAAATGCCGGGCTTGCGCCCTGCAAGGCTGTGCTCGCGCACTGCCTCACTTCGCCGTGCTTGCGCACTGCAAATGCCGGGCTTGCGCCCTGCATGGCCGTGCTCACGCACTGCCTAACTTCGCCGTGCTTGCGCACTGCAAATGCCGGGCTTGCGCCCTGCAAGGCCGTGCTCACGCACTGCCTCACTTCGCCGTGCTTGCGCACTGCAAATGCCGGGCTTGCGCCCTGCAAGGCCGTGCTCTCGCACTGCCTCACTTCACTGTGCTTGCGCACTGCAAATGCCGGGCTTGCGCCCTGCAAGGCTGTGCTCTCGCACTGCCTAACTTCGCCGTGCTTGCGCACTGCATGTGCCGGGCTTTCGCCCTGCATGGCCGTGCTCTCGCACTGCCTTGCTTCGCCATGCTTGCGCACTGCATGTGCCGGGCTTTCGCCCTGCATGGCCGTGCTCTCGCACTGCCTTGCTTCGCCGTGCTTGCGCACTGCATGTGCCGGGCTTTCGCCCTGCATGGCCGTGTTCTCACACTGCCTTACTTCCGTGACTACTCACCTACGGCTTGACCCAAGCCCGTTGCCCGTCAGGGAGGCGCACTCGGATCCTCGGACGGCCGGCGCGAGGGCGCCTTCCGGGGCGGAAGGATTGGTGGGTGACCTTCCTCACTGTAGGCCGATCTCCAATCGTGATGAGGGCAAGGCCTCGTCCGCAGTCGGTGGTAGATAGGCGAACTGCCGGTGGTAACGAGGAGTCTTCCTCTTCGTCCTCAGAGGAAAGTTCGAGGACCTCGGATTCGTCAGGGCGGACGGAAGCGGCGGGACGGGGGGGTGACAATGGCTGGCTGCTGGTAACAGGAAAGCAGCTGGAACTTCCTGGATGTTCGCGGGGTTCTGTGAAGGCTGCTCCCCAAGCCTCAGTGAGTCCCCTCTCTCGTACCCAAACTGGGGTAGGGGGAGTCGGGGTCGCAGTCCTTGTTGCGGCGAAAGGAGGGGTGCGGTTGGACGGCTTCCTCAGAGGTCCCGTATGCGGGCGAGATCGAGAAGCCCCCGCCTCCTCCCTCGAGCAAGGCGTCTTCATCCTCCGTGGGGACCTCTGGGACCTCCATGGGGGTATCAGCGATGGTAGAGGTTGATGGCTGTGGAGTCTCGACCCGAACCGGACTAGAAAGAGGTTGGGGAGCGGGCTGGGTCACCGTGACTACGATGTTGCGGTCGCGGCTCGTCCGCAGAGCAGGGAACTCCTCAAACAGCTCCCTGGAGGCAGCCTCTACCAAGCTGTCTACCGGCGGAGTTCGCTGCTGGAGGAGCCGGAGCAGCTGTTGACCAATGATGCGCTCCGATTGCCATCGGGTGAGGCCTTCCCGGTTGTGTTGGAAACACTGCACCTCCCATCCAGTGATGCGGCGTAGTCTCTTCACCTGACAAAACTTGGCCATGATTGCGTGGATGGCCTCATAATCGTCTGCTGAAGTCTTGTGACCGGGGTCCAAGATGGTGGTAGTAGCCTCCTTCCGGTTCACTACTGCCAGGGCAATACCTCCCCCCCGAATCAGAGGAAACCCGAGGAGAGTGTCTCTCTTTAAGTTCCTCAGCACGTCCCGGAGTCCTTCGGGGGTACGGTTCGCATGTTGAGTGCGCAGCGCCTGGAAAGGTGTGAACCTTGCCTTCTCGGTCAGCGACAGCCGCTCCATCTCCCGTAACACCTGATCCGTGAAGCAGGCCCGGAAAGACGGCATTTTCTTTTTTTTATAAAAAAAGTGGTCGTTGAGAAAATTCGAAGACGTAGATAGGGAGGAAGATAAGAAGTGGTGATGAGTGATACTGAAGAAGAGCAGTCAATGATGACGTTGACAATGTTTGGAAACAAAAAAAAACACAAGTCTCAAAACTCAAGAAAAAGCACCAAACAAAAATTAATTAGAACTCGGAAACGTTATTTGAAGAAAAAGTGATGAAAGAAATAAAGATGAAAATCGCAAAGTCCAGTCGTAACAACGTCGCTTTACTATAGCCTGTCACCAGATGTTGCCTACTCAGTACCTCACAACAGACTGACCGAGTGAAGTTTGAGAAGCAGCATAAACGGGGAAAAACAGGAATAAACGGGAATTATTAGATTGAATTAAGTGAAAAACAATGCAGGATCGGACGAGAATAATCTTTTAGTAGACAAAATAAATTGATTATTTTATCTTATCGCTATGCGTCGACGCTCAACAGGCACGTAGCACTGAAATTCAGATTCAACTGGCAGAACTGTATAATAGGAAAAATGCTGTTTCCCGATGCCAATTCTTATATGAGATGATGACAAAGCCTTTTCTCACAAAATTCCTTACTAGAATTATTTTATTGAAGATAGAAATATAGCCACAGAAAATGTCTACAAGCACAGGCCGTGGGAAACTCGGACCTGTCTACCGAACGTGACTAAATCACAATTAAAACAATAGCACAATAAGCATAGGCTACTGTAATACCATACAGCTCTAGTTTCTTTCAAAACGAGATGAATTTGAAATAATGAAATAATGAAGATTTTATTCAGTAAAACCACTTTATGGATATTTTCATTTTCAATAAAATATTGGAGAGAGATTGATCAAAATTTGAAACCGACAAAAACGATTGTAGTACACTATGACTCACAATCACAAGCAACTTATTCAAATACCATGAATATCGGTTGCAACATAATATACTTCTATCCACAGAAAAATAACTCCTGTTATTTTCTGTATCGTAATCACTAATTACCACGGACCCAAGCAATTATCGCCGCTTTATTTTATGATCAAAAATAAAATATTTAATCCATAACCTCATGGACAAATAATTATTATTCAGAACAATCTGACAATTAATCTCCTCCAATGTTAATTATCGTTACACAGTTCACAGGTTGTGAACGACAACAAGAAAAATGAAATAATGCAAATTCCATCTCTTTGACCCGTGCTTGGCAAGGGGAATTGGATTACGAGCTCTGAGACAATAAGATGGCGATATTGTTGGAGACGAAAATAAAAGCAACAATAATTTTTCGACTTAACAGAATAAGCCTAGAGACCGCTTATCTGTTAATTGAACTAGAATGGTTGGGTTGCAGTAGATACATAACCCGGATTTAACCGCCTTTTTTTGCGACTTTACCCCCCCTCCCCCCTCCCCCGCACCCATCTACCTTCCCCCTTCCCCCCGCACCTTCCCGCACCTCTCCGCCCCCTTAGAAGAACCTCTCTCTCTCTCTCTCTAGAAGAAGAGGAAGAAGAAGGAGAAGAAGAGGAGAAGAAGAAGGAGAAGAAGAAGGAGAAGAAGAAGAGGAGGAAAGGAGAAGAAGAAGGAGAGGAAGATGATACTCTCTCTTGTATGCTCTAGTTAATATAGTCATGGCTAATTACATTAGT
Source organism: Nilaparvata lugens (assembly GCF_014356525.2). Taxonomy (NCBI): domain Eukaryota; kingdom Metazoa; phylum Arthropoda; class Insecta; order Hemiptera; family Delphacidae; genus Nilaparvata; species Nilaparvata lugens. The sequence continues at coordinate 388 of NW_024090974.1, read as the reverse complement.
CATGCTCAATTACATTGTCATAGATAGAAGGAGAGGAAGATGATACTCTCTCTCTCTCTTGTCATGCTCTAGTTAATATAGTCATGGCTAATTACATTTAGTCATGCTCAATTACATTAGTCATAGTCTATTTGATGATTAATAGTAGAGAGCGAGAGATATGTGTGTGAGAGAGAGGTAATCTACTGACAGATTCAAGTGAAACGAACTTAACTGAACATGTTCTTGTCAATGGTTGTAAATACAACGAACATGTCAGATTTAAGTGAAACGAACTTCTTGTGAAATGAATATCTTACTCTCAAATTTAACTGAAACATAATCTTGACAACGAGTTGTACACACAATGAACACTGGGAGATTTAAGTGAAACGAATATTCTTTGGAA